>NW_015621157.1:0-1903 GCF_001515605.1 Sinocyclocheilus anshuiensis
AACAGACTTAAGACCACAACGTGTCTGAATATGAGCTTAGTGGTAATACAAAACTCCCCAGCCCCCAGATGTTTATAATTTCAGGACCGGCATTGGTGATATGGATATGAAGCGGGAACCTCTTTTGAATGGGCTGCTGTAAACTCTCATTTACAGCAAAACCCCATGCTTAAAAGTGGAAATAACTGGGTTAAAAGCCATGGAGAGGGAAGGCATGAACTTCTTTGCATTCATGTGGTTCACATCACTGTTCTCCACACTTTATAAATGGAGGTTCATTTTCACTGGCCTTTTATCTTTTATTAAACAGGAAATAAAAGGGAGAAGGAGAGTGTGGTTCCAATCAAGTAATAGCAGCTCTAATTTTTCATGCTAATCAAAAAAGACCACAGGTACACTTGGAACAATTTAGTTTTAATCGAAACTTTTAAAGCTTATATTCTACTTTGAGGAAAGAGTGACAATTTTGCTTATTTAGATCTACATACCTAATGCTGTTGCCTGATGATTTAATGAGCTGGACGATTTCTTTATGGCGAAAGCCTTCCACAGAAGTGTCATTCACACTGGCAATCGTGTCTCCTACAAATCCAAGAAAAACAGTGTTAAACTGAGAATAGATCTGATTGGACATTGTATAAGTAACAGTGTGCATTTTTGTGTTTAGCCTTAAATGGACAGTTCAACCAAAACCTGTATTTTGAAACCGGACCTATTTTCTTCCAAGGAACACAAAAGGAAACACTTATTGTGAGATCCCATTTCCACAAAATTAAAGTGAACGGTGACCATGGCTAATACGCAAGAGTTCACAGGAAACATTTTCAGTGATCACATTCAATTTCACTCTGTTCCTCACAGAAACCTATTAAACGGCTTCTGAACATTTGAAATATAGTGCACAAATTGCATTGACTACTTTTATGGTGCTTGTTTTGACCTTGGCATGCACTATCCACTTTCATTGTATGGAAAAGAGCAGCGTGAACACTCTGCTAAACATCTCCGTTTCTGTTCCACTGAAGACAAGTTATACAGGTTTAACCATGAATGAACATAAAAGGTCATGTAATCATTTTTTTCTCCATTACAAAACTCAACTTGGAGGACTTTGGGAAGACATTTCACTAAAGTGTTTTGGGACACATCTGCTGGAGAGGGGCTGGATTGCGCACATCAATATGTAATGAAACAATTCCTTTTCTCCTTGGAGAGATTTGGGTTTTCTTGTCTAAGAACGATGAGATCATGTGCTTTTGAGATAGGCCAAAGAAGACAACAGCGCAAAGCATGCAGGGAATGCAGGAAGCGAAACCAACACAAGCACAGCAACTCTGCGTAGGAGTTCCTCTTTACCTCTGATCTGACATCAGTTTTTCTAGGAGTTGTAACTGTTATATTTTGGACTTTGGGGAAGATCAACTGATCTCAGAACAGAGAAACAGGTATTTTAGATGCAGAACTGTTTATTCTTTTTGAAATTATAGAAAAGAATGCAGATTCTGCATATAAAATATCCGGCAAGTTGTAACAATTCATATAAGCCTGAATAGGGCATTATAGGACAATGACACGGATGTATTTTTAGAAAAGCATTTGTTCTACTTGTCAACTTGTTCTCTAAACTCTAAATAAAGTTGCTAACAAGTTTCTACAAGGACTAAAACTACTACAAAATGCAAATTCAACATTTGTGGTTAGTAAGTTTTGTTTTTGAAAGAAAATAATACTTTTGAGCAAAGATGTATTAAACTGAACAAAAATTGTAACCAAAAAAAAACAAACAGGAAAAGTTACATTTAAAAATATATTAAAACAGAAAAGAGATATTTTAAAATGTAATATTTTATAACATCAATGTTTTACTGTATTTTGATCAAATAAATGCAGCCTTGGTGAGCAT
>NW_015621158.1:0-1876 GCF_001515605.1 Sinocyclocheilus anshuiensis
TCCAAGAGGTCCGGTCTCTATATTTCCTTCCCAGTGGAGGTCCGGACAATATATAGGAATAGTCATTATACATTTCCATCTGGCCACCAGTAATGCTTTGTAAAAGAAAAAGTCCAAATAGTCATCAAAGACGAGGATATTGGGTCCTCAGAGCCAAGTGCCAGTGGCTTCTGAGAATTTTCCTATTAAAAACAAATCCTCAGTTGAGGCCAATTAGATTTGAGTATTAAAAGATAAGATCAGATGTTTTATCAAAGCTATTATTATTATTTACGTTTAGATAGGCTACATATGTAAGGCAGGAGGCAATGTGGCAGAAAAGATCATGTATGGGGGTTCAGAGTTTTCCTATTTAAGTCTGGAGTATTTTATATTTTGCTTAATCAAAACGCTCTCAACATGTGCAGAAAACAAAGTTAACTTTCAATGTTTATGTTGTCTTTCCTTGCCATCTACAAATAATTTTCCAAATTTTAACAATTATATGTTTATTTTTAAAATGCTCTTTAACATAGGCTACTGATTAATCGTTAAATGTCGATGAAAAAATGCTACGTCTCAAACCTGGTTTGAACGGTCAGAGTCTGATAGGTAAACAACTATATTTGCAGCATTGTTGTTTTCTGCAGCGTTTTAGCAAAAGTGTCGATCTATTTTGCTGGTCACTGTGTTTCTGCTTCTGTTTTTCAAATAACCGCGGACCACGACACAGTGTCAACATGCAAATATCTATCTTATAACTTGGACAGAAACGGTCTGTTCTTTGACGGGCAGCTCTTACAGCGATAGTTAAATGAAACATGAAAATAATGTCTTTATTTACTCAGCCATGTTGTTTCGAACCTGTATGGCTTGCTTTGTTTTGTGTCTGTTTCACAAAAGGAGATTGACACAAATGTGTGACATAGGTATTACAACGTGAATATGATTTATGAGGATACTTCTTCTCTGAAGGACCAAACCTGCAGAAATGATCAATAAATAACAGGAAAAATAAATGACTTGATAAAAACAAATATAGTTCGTTTGTAATCAAATTGAACCCAGAATTTATTTCCGCTTCTCAGAATAATTTGTATTTTTAAATACTTGATGTATTTTCCTTTTATGTATTATATTATTTAGCGTATTTATTTTGTATTCTTTTTAACTTTTATTTACTTCTCTCATTTATTTTAATATTTATTGAATTTATTTATGTACAGTATGTATTTATTTTTAAATAAATTTATTCACGCGTTTATTTATTTGTGTTCATTTAAGTTAAAAAGAATAAAAATAAATACAGAAAATAATACATATAGGAAAAAGGTAATAAAAAATAAATTCAGGATAAAATTTGATTACAAATGAACTATATTGTTTTTATCGAGTAATTTATTTCTTTATTTTCCTGTTATATTTATTTATTTTTCATTTCTGCAGGTTTGGTCCTCCATATACTTCCTGTGTCCTCATAAACCAAATATCTTAAAAACATACTAAACGGTGTTTTGAAAATCTAAAAATGCAGAAAGTTTTGTTTGAGGGGTAGGTTTAGGGTAAGGGGATGGAAAATACAGTTTGTACAGTATAAAATCCATTACACCTAAGGAGAGTCCCCATAAACCACATATACCAACATGTGTGTGTACACGTGTACCTACTTATATCTTAAGGACAAATTTGTACCTAGAAATTAGCTAAATCTGACAAGACCTCCCAAAACCCCCTTTTGGTAGCATCCAAGTTTGTAAAAAGGGTATTTAAAATAAATAAATAAAGTAAATAACTTTTTTAATTGAAAAAATTGCATAATGTTTTCTATTGGAGTAATATTGAGTCTATTTCAATAAAGTATCTGGAATGTGTGTGTGTGTGTGTGTGTGTGTGTGTG
>NW_015621159.1:0-1904 GCF_001515605.1 Sinocyclocheilus anshuiensis
GCTGTCTTGCAGTTGAGCTATCTGTGGATTTATTTAATAAACCTCATTTTATTTTCATCATCGTCTTCATCCTTTGGACTAATCGTGACAGCAATCTGCTTTCATGATCTGTGCTGTCAGGAGCAGCACGCGTAGCAATAGAGAAGCATTTCCATTGGCTGCAGTCTGCAGGTTTTATGGCAAAAGACGGCATTGCGCAGCGAACCATAAACACAGCGCTACGTTTATGTGCAGAACTGGGATCGCTTTCGTAGTCTTTCGAATGGATAAAATATAGAAATCACATTAATTTCCAAATAAACCTAACCAGTTGGAAGTGAAACGCCGTCCCCCCTTGAAATTCACTCTCCGGACTCCGTCCCCCTTCCCCCCACCTCCATTTCCAGCCCTGACTACAACACTGCAAAAAACACGCATCCCACCAGAACTCCAGTTGCGCAGGTAGTAAAATACTAAACAGTGATTTTTTTTTTTTTTTGATGCGATCGACCCGAGTTTTCTGCCTTCTGCTGAACTGGTTCTTCTCCCTTTTCACATCACATTTCACATCGGAAAAGTACTTATTTTCTATAAAAATGAAGGAAATAATCGAAAAGTGGACAATAACGTGCCTCACGGTTGTTTAGCTATTAGTTAAGGTTAGGTGTAGGGAGGGCTTTACTGTCCCAAAGCAGTACCCATTTAATCATTTTAATAAAAAATATAATTTACACTCTACGTTATTGCATACTACTCTTTTATGTACTACAATACAGAGGTGCAGATATCGGCCATTAGGCTATTTGCACTAAACAGCATCTAACTACTATTATTGCAAATATTTTAAATGGGCCTAGTGTAATTAGAATCTATCGCTATTTGCACTTGGTTTAAATGGCATATCATTAAAAAATATGCTATTTTCACTTTAAGCCTAGTCTGTTTCTTCAGTTTTATTGAAAATAAATGCAATAAATGTGTATAACTGTAGTGTACTGACAATTATTTTTATATTATTCGTGTACGTAGAAATATGTAAATGCTCACAGATCAGTACATGTTTTTTTTTTTACATCTACCCCAATAAAACACATTTGTCAAAGTTTCCAGACATGATTAGGCTAAATATGGTGCTGTACATTTAAAATGAAGACACCATTTTATTTAGATAACATATGGTCTCTATTCCGTTCTATTTCGTGTTGTTTTGCCAAAACAACACTTAATTATAAAAGGAATAGTATAGAGACACATATTTCCAAAACAGAAAAAGGTTACAAATAACACATTCATTAATTATTTTATGACATAAATGTTGTTAGGTCTTAAGTAAACACATTTATAGTTGTAAAGTAAAACAACAACAATAACAATAATTAACAATGAACCAGATGAGCAAGATTACATAATTCATATTAAATTGTTGTCTCCACTCCGAACCCGCTACAATTGATAGAGACTGTTGCATAATTCATTCAAATATTATGTTTTAAGCAGAAGAGTTTATGTTTTGTCAGAAGAGTTAGTGTATCAGTGCAGTGTCATATTTAACGTAACATTGAAATGGCTGAGACGGGTATGAACAAGAGTTTCAATTATCGTTCATCTTGTTCAATGTAGGCCCAATACTTCCAAGAACTGGACAACATATTATAAAAATAATGCAAGTTAGCATATTATAGTATGTATCAGGTCATATTTTACCCACCCATGTGGTCCCATTGGTCAAGAAAATCCGAGCCGAATTAGGCAGAGAGTGCAAATATAGTAGTTCGGCTCATCATATGAGAACGTGTCGGTGTACATAATAATACAGCAAAATTTACAGTAAAAAAAACAATAGCATTTCATTATAACGCACCTTGTAACGATAGAGGCGTGCTTTATTAAAAAGAGCGTAGTCAGGACAGGCAGGGTCAGATACC
>NW_015621160.1:0-1906 GCF_001515605.1 Sinocyclocheilus anshuiensis
AATAAACAAAACTTGTATGTTTAATTTTAAATGAAAATATTTTTATAAATTAATAATTAATAATTAATAAATATTTTCCTTGCTAGTTTATGAAAAAAGATTTAATGGTTTAATTAAATGATTTAATTTCTTTATAAGTATTTTTTTTTTCTCATTTATGTTCGTTTTTTTTTGTAAATGGTTCCCATATTCACCAACGATTCAACTTACTAACCACTTTTTTTTGAGAACTCATATTTCCATGTTCCTTTTTTCAAATTCAATTCATAGTACACTTGTAAATTTAATAATGACAAATAATTATCCTCTCTTATATCAACTTCCCATAGGGACAACCTAAGTAAAAAGTGGCACATCTTACCCCACTCTCCCCCTACAGTACGTCAAGACTTCATATGAGAATAGAGGGAGAGCTTGAAACATTATGTAACACATTATACAAACACACCCTGTTGTATCAGGCACAACCAAAAAAATTAAGCTTGCGACAATGGAGTAAAATTATACATATTTTGTCAAATCAGATAATATCTAGCTATTGAAAGATGCTTAGTAAGTACTATTTTTCAAGCAATTTCAAACAAAGCCCCAGAAAAAAGCACTAGTGCTTCACTAAAATAGTCAATAAATGCAATTGTTTGTAAATGCAGTCTGTGCTCCAGCAGAAAACGACTCACCGGTTTGGATCCGTTCTCGGCTCAATTAATCAGACACTTTCGCTTTAATTAGGGTCAATTTGTCTTAGACCAACTGAGCTGTAACCAGCTCTGAAACATCCAACAGTGCCAGGAGCGTCTGAGCTCAATTGAATAGATAAGCATTTGCTCTCAAGCCATATTCTTTACGTCGCTGAAAATCTATTTCCTATACATTCCTCTACAGCTCTTGTTAATACGCATCATTTCTGTTTGATAACATTAATATCCTGCTACACATTATTAGTGTGGATTTCTGTGCAGAGAAACGGATTTTAAGCCTTCTGTGCTGCAAAGAATGACAAGCGATAAAAATCCCACTGCAAACAAAGTTTAGCACCTCCCTGGGACAAAATGACTTTTATCAAGCCTGAGCTTGAGCTCTTTGTATTGGGTGATGGCTACAGTGTGACCAGAATCCTACAGAAATCCTTGAAAGATACAGAGATAATTACAAAACTTCTGTTTTTGAGTCTGTTAACAGACTGTGTGGGAATGAGACACAATCCAACTGATGTAAAACTGAACTTACTCTGCTGAAAAGTGGATTTACACAAGCATATGTTGTATTCTAGAAGCAGGTGTCCCAAACCAGGCAGAAAAAAAAAGTCAAACAGGTTTGGAAAAGCATGATCAATTTAGGTGCACTATACTTTTATCAGCAATACTTATTCAACCAGCAGCACTAAATTTTGTTTGTGAAAAGCATGGTTATGTTGGTTTAAACAATTTAACAGCACCAAACCATCATTAACTAGCATAAATAAGCCTGGACGAGAATGAAATTCATGCTTATTTAAGTGAGAATTCTCACAGCATTTCCTGTTCATTGTCATCTTTGCGAGATGAATCTTTCCCAAGGACAATTACTTTTTTTTTTAAATGACCTGTTATGGGGAGTAACATTTTGAGCTTCAGCATCCCATAATGCACCTGCCTGTTAAATTAAGTTCAGAGCAATAAATCATTCACTTTCTCAGTCCTACCTCATAGTCCAGGTCAAGGTGGTCAAACTCCCCATTGGTGCGGAAGTGCTGAGTATGCTGATCAAGGGTGAAATTGACATTTCTCCTGTAGCGCTCAATTACTACAGAATGCCAATGATGATCGTCCAGCAGACTGCCGCTAGTCACAGATGTATGGCCCAGGATGGAGCCGTACTGATTACTTCCTACAGTTTATTAGACATGGGAGACCATCGTTAATATCAA
>NW_015621161.1:0-1909 GCF_001515605.1 Sinocyclocheilus anshuiensis
TCAGCCTTCGGCCAAATGGAAAGCTGCCGCCCAATGTCCTCTTCCGTCGAGTATCTATATGGAGACTGTTTTTTTGGGCCAGCTGCCCACAGCCACCTTTGGGCCCAATTACTTACTTGTTTCTCCATTGGACTCGTGGCCATTTCCCCCTGATAAAGTTGCTAATTAGGTTTGCTGTGCAACCAGTCATCATTCAATCTGTCTGGTGACCTTGCCTTTCTGTCTCCTTGGCAAGCAGGAGAAGCTCAGCTTCACGGTGGGCAGCAGCCATTGCCTGGGAAGGACGCCATCTTTCTTTTTATTTTTCCGCAATGGGGAGAAGCCAGAGCCAATGTTTGTGCCTTCAGGCGAAAAACAAAACGTATTTTTCACAACTGCATCGAGCCAAATTAATGATATTGAAAATGATTGTGTAGATGGGTGTGAAAATGTTATCACATTATGCTGACTACTTGACTTAAAGGGATCATTCACCCGAAAGCTGTTTTTGACCATACAATGAACATCAGTGGGGTCCAAAACAACAACATTGGACCCCAATGACTTTCATTCTATGGACTAAAAAACACTATTTTTTTTGTATTTCACAGAAGAAAGAAAGTCTTACAGGTTTGGAATGGCATGAGAGTGAGTAAATGATGCCAGAGTTTTCATTTTGGGGTGAACTATCCCTTTAACTTGACCTGGAATTTCATTCATCAAACATTAAAACAGACTAAACCCATATTCTGTAACCAATCCTTTCTTATTCATCCAAAGGTGGAAAAGGTTTCATGTTTAAGGTCAAGGATCTCAGAGAGGCCGTCGTGGTCTATCATCACTCGGACAGCGACACCACCAGGGATTACATTGTCTTCCGAATCACAGATGGCCGCCACAGCATCAGACACAAATTCCCCATCTACGTTCTTCCAAAAGATGACACCCCTCCTTTTCTAATCAATAACGTGGCCTTTGAGGTTCAGGAAGGTGGCACAGTTAGGGTGGAGGAGTACATGCTGATGGCCTCAGACTTGGACTCCAGCGACGACTACATTCAGTATCAGCTGATTACTTTTCCCAGAGCAGGAAAGCTGGTTAAGAAGTCCTCTCCACATGAACCAGGTCAGATGGATTTAATAGGTTATATTAAGATTTTTAACTCATCTGAGGTGCCTTACATTATATGGTGTCATGTCAACCAGGTGTCCCAGTGAAGAGCTTCTTGCAGAGGGACCTGTTTCAAGGTCTAATCTACTACAAGCACTCAGGGGAGGAAGTGTTTGAGGACTCGTTTGATTTCATCCTCTCAGATGTCCAACAGCCTCCAAATCTATCGGACAGACATGTAAATTTGTATCTGTTTTCATAATGAATTCTGTTTCAGTGTGATTATTTATAACCAAAATATTCTTTCTGTACCACTTCATCCATAGACTGTGGTGATCCATGTGTTTCCAGTGAAGGACCAGTTGCCTGAGGAAGTTTCCGGAACGGTTCGCTCCATCACGGTGAAGGAAACCGAGGTTGTTTACATCACTCAGAGCCATCTGCACTTCAGAGATACAGAGCATTCAGATACTGACCTTATGTATGTGATCATTCATCCCTGCTTTAACCTGAGAAATACCAGGTATGCTTATACATTTCCTCGCTATGACAGTAACAATTTATTATTTTTTTTTATTATTATTTTTATTTATAAATATTTAGATGATATAATACATTTATATATTAATATATAGTAAATAAATTTATATTTAAAAATGTGAAATAAAATACTGATCCAAAAATTAAATAAGTAAACATATTATTTTTATGATTATTATTAAAAAGAAGAAGAAAAAGAAGAATATCGATCCTTTCATGTATATTTAACTTCTGTTGTAAATTCTTGCAGGTTATCAGATGCAGGCAGGCTGTTTTATAC
>NW_015621162.1:0-1909 GCF_001515605.1 Sinocyclocheilus anshuiensis
AACCAACCATAATGTAAATGACCTTTAAATATTTTGATATAAACTATTCAGCTACATTAAAACAAAAACCTTAATGTTTAAATGTTTCCTGATCACTCTGATATATTTGATCTCCATCAGATTCTCATCAGTTCACATTTGATCCAAACACTGTAAATAAACACATTCATCTGTCGGAGAGGAACAGATTGGCTACATACACCGACACAGTCCAGCGGTATCCTGATCATCCGGACAGATTTGATGTTTATTATCAGGTGCTGTGTGGAGAGAGTGTGCATGGATGCTGTTACTGGGAAGTGGAGTGTAACGGTGATGTGGGTATATCAGTGTCATATAAACACATCAGTCGCAAGGGAACGGATACTAAGTGCTTGTTTGGATATAATGATCAGTCCTGGAGTTTGTTCTGCTCCTCTTCCAGATACTCATTCAGGAACAATGATATGGAGACTGATCTGCCTGTTTTCTCCAGATACTCTAGAATAGGAGTGTATGTGGATCACAAAGCAGGAACTCTGTCCTTCTATGGTGTCTCTGACACAATGACCCTCATCCAAAGAGTTCAGACCACATTCACTCAGCCTCTCTATCCTGGGTTTAGGCTGTACAGTGGATCAACGGTAAAACTCTGTGATTTAACAATATAGAATATTCCTATATAGCTTTAATCAGTAATAGTAAGATGTCAGCCTGTTCTCACTCCTGAGATTTCCAATGGCACTCGTTCATGAGCTCTGTGTGTCATTATAAAGTGCTTTTTAATGTCTGTTTACAAATGCTGATTGTTTTCAGTTAAACCTTTGGATGAGATTGATACTTTTATGATCAAAGCTAGTTTCTCAAAATATCTTGATGATTTTGCTGTCTATAATGTGTCTGTACTTTTATTTACTATATTTATTATACATTTAATTATATTCATTTATTTAGCTGTTCCTGTATCTGGAAAATTAAGAGATATTATTGTGTTTATAATAGATGTTTTTGATGACCTAAAACCACCCACACCTCCTTGAATGTGGTCACATCTCATTCAGAATATAAATGTGAACTTTAGCATGTTGCATTTGTGACACACCAATGCCACACCAAGCTAAAGGCATTTCACAACCGAGCTGTTGCTTCTTTTGGTGACAAACTTTGAACGTGTGCCAGATTGTTACGCCGATTGGGACTTTGATTAAATTTTGGTCTGGTCCTCGTACAGACTAATATCAGGCCTCAGATTTTTGGAATAAAATATTGTGATTGTTCTTTTATCCGCTTGTTCCTTGTTTTATTGTTGAGAAGTAGTTAGGTTAGCATAGGGTTTTGGGTTATGTACTCAAAAATATCTCTAACTTGTGCTGGAAGGAGAGTAGTTGAGGTGTGGATCTAGGTTAATTGCAGCTTTTATTCAAATGAACAAGGTGAAGCAATCCATAAACAGGTGAAAACACTATACAAAGGAAACTGCAACAGCTCAACATCACGTAGTCAAGAGGATCGGACAATTAAAGACGGAAACAGAGGGCTGCAGCAGAAATACACAGGACAGTGAGAACTTAACTAGACACATAAAGTAAATAAACCTTAACCAAGGAAATGTGAAGTGGGAAACAATGGAACAAATATATACTTTCAATTAAGAGTCCTAGGGAGACAGACTCACGTGAAAACTTGAGAAATAATTGTGTAATGTAACAATATATTTTGGCTGTTCAAACTGAAAATCATCTGCATGGAAATATGGGTTTGTGTGTTCATAATAATGAAATTATTAATTATTATAAATCGTTTTTATAACAACTACTATCAAAAATTGTGAACTGATATTAATGTCTGAATATTTAAATAATTTTTTTCTTAAAGGGGTCATAGCACTACATGCACTTTTACAAGTTGTTTGAACTGAAATGTGTGTTGG
>NW_015621163.1:0-1900 GCF_001515605.1 Sinocyclocheilus anshuiensis
ACGTCTCCTCGTTCCTCGCTCCGTGCTCCTCACAGTAGCGGCTCATGACACCCCCAGCAGTCATATTTTAATTGCCACAGAGCGGGAAAAACAGAGCGAAGAAAAACAATCTGGGGGCCAGAGGTCTAGAGCCTGAGTGTCCAATCAAAACAGGAACGGATCTACCCCCTCTTACAGCATCAAAGACCTCTTAGCACCAGTGACATGCATGTAAGATAAGCAGGACAACCAGACATCAAACTACAACATACAATACCTATTCAATTACACTTTTCCAATTCTTGTTTTACCAGCCACATGCTTTTATATATAATAATTCAGCCACTGACAATACCACATCATGCAATTTTCCTTGTTACGTTGGCAATTGTAACAAAAGTTAAAACAATTCTGTCATCATTTACTCACCTTCAAGTTGGTCCAAACCTGTGTGAGTTTCTTTCTTCTGTTGAACATACAAAAAAAGATATTTCGAAGAATGTTGGTAACCAAATGGTAGCCATTGACTGCCATAGTATCAAAAATAAAAAATTAAAACCTATCAATAGTCACTGTCAACTGATTGGTTGCCAAAATTATTCAAAATATCTCATTTTGTGTTCAGCAGAAGAAAGAAGCTCATACAGGTTTGGAACAACTTGAGTAAATGACGACAGAATTTTCATTTTTTGTGGTGAACTATCCCACCAGGAATATAACCCACCATATTAATAAATGCTTTAGCATTTATTGATATTGCTCAGTAATTTAAAGCAACACTGTGGGGCCTAAATTATTGTTATTTTAAAATATTTAATGTTGATTTTTCGAGAACAGTCTTGAACCAGTTTCCAAATCATTCTCATCGCATATTTAGAGGTGATGTCAAGTTTCAAAAGCAGCTTCACAGTAATAAACAGGACATTTTTAAACTACAGAGCTACTTGATCTACTTGCAGTGTTGACAGCTTTTTTTGATTATAACAGGAGTGATCTATTTTGTTGTGTATTGTTTAAGGTATCACTCTAAATTGTCTGAGTTTTAAACAGTTTAGTATGTCACAGTTGCCTCATTACATTTGCACTTGGTCTCAACTGCTTCAAGGTGAAATCTTATGGCACACAACATTGCAGTTGTTACCTCTGACATGGCATGCTCCGAGCTCATACGGAAAATGTTTTTGAGCATGTATGTTTGTATGGCCGTGCTAAGACACCCGAGTCATATGAATCTTAGTGAGATGATAGTGAGAGTGAAGGGGCCTTGCAATCTTCTCTATCTGCAAGAGGAACATAACCTGTATGTGGCCATGCATGTGGAATGCAGGCTGAAGATCTTTATGGTATCACATGACCAGTCACTGAGTTTGATATTAAGCGTAGACATGTCCAGTGGTCATGGGTGTTTAAGTGGAGCAGTTTGCAGTTGGGCAGACTGACACCTAGAACCAATGAAAGGTCACGGCAGTACTGCATATCTATAATTCCCACTAAAAGACTTCACTGGTAGTGTGAAAATACATACTTTCGACCTCACCACTGTGTCATATACTCTCTTGTGAAAAATAAGCACACTTTAGCATACTTTAAAAAAAAAAGTTCTTATACAGAAATAATTGAATGTAATGTTTTCATACAATTAAAGGGATAGTTCACCCAAAAATGAAAATTCTGTCACTCACCCTCCACTTTTTCCAAACCTGCACGAGTTTCTTTCTTCTGTTGAACATAAAAGACGATATTTTGAAGAATGATGGTAACCAAACTGTTGGTGGTAGCCATTGACTTCCACAGTATTTTTTTTCCTTCCATATTATGGAAGTCAATGTATACAGTTATATTTATTCTCCCTATTAAGTCCCATGCAAAGCATGCTGGGAACGTCTAGGTTACTTGTGTAACCCTCGTTCCCTGAAGGAGG
>NW_015621164.1:0-1908 GCF_001515605.1 Sinocyclocheilus anshuiensis
AAAGAAAAGAAAAGAAAAGAAAAGAAAAGAAAAGAAAAGAAAGAAGAATGTGATTAGACTAGCTGGCTTATCTCTTCATGATTGTAGATAGCTCTGCTCCATCACAACTGCCGGTGAATTTCAAGTATCCATGTACACCTTGATTAGCTGGTTCAGGTGTATTTGTTTAGAGTTGGAGCTGAACTCTGCAGGGCGGTAGCTCTTCAGGAGCATGGTTGGAAACCCCTGAGTTAGAACAAATTATGCAGGCCAATACCTTACTCATTGTATGCACTGGTTACTCCCTGGATGAGTTTGGACCGAGTCATTTTCATATTTGCATGAATCACGGCACAGTTGTATTGTAACAGAACTCAGAGCACCTCTTACACGTAGTACCTGGTTCGGTGCAGCCCACATGACAGCTTTTACATTTTCACCAATTTTTCATGTGAACCATGCTCTGTTTCAAACTTAACTGTCAGTTTAAAAACTTGATGAGCATACATTACTATAACTGAAATAGAAAACTTTTAAATAAAGTTGTGGGCTTCCACACACACACACACACAGACAGGCAGACAGATATTTATATCAAAGTATCTCCTCACAGGAAATTTTCTTTGACAGGGTGGGGCGTGGCCTCGTGGCCTCAAAATTCTTATCACTCTTGACAGCCCTAAATATAAAATAACCATACATATATCTCTAAATTCTTATTCTAGACATATTTTAATGTTGCTACTAATTTCTGTTTTTGCATTGCAGTCACTGTGGTGGAAGAGGCCCCTCATGGCTCTGCTGGTATCGCAGTAGGGGTTGTCTTGGTCATCATTGCTATGGCAGGGCTTGCCACATTTTTGTTTTTTAAGAAAATCCCTAGGCCTGTGATTGGAGAATGTACGTTTGACAACAGACTCTACATAAATTCTGACCTGATACGGTCTCCTGCCACAATTGATACAAAGGGACTTGTTGCAAATATTGAACAGAATGAGCATGCCTAACACAAACATACACACTTTCACATACAGATACAAATTGACATGCATACACACCCCTCACTATGACAGTAGAGGAAGTGACCCTATTAAAGCCCCTCCAAATGTAAGTTTTAAACTTGAGCATACAGTACTTTATAAATCTGGGGAGGGCTTATAAAATACATGTGTATCATTTAAGCCCACATTTGTTCCAGATGAGCCCATTGTGTGTTTATGTGTGAATGCTCTTTATTTTATAAAAAAAATTTTGATCTGTCATTCCAGCTAATTAAAGAGCTTATGATAGTAGACAAACGTGGATTACACTTTTAGATACAGTTAAAGAAGTCTGTACAGTCTAACACTTTTTGTATATGGATGTTTCCTCAATTATATAATAGTTCCTGTAACCTATTCTTGCTTTATAAACATCTGCAATCTTTATTTTCTCTCTCCTTTCTTTGAATAAACATGTATTAGGACACTCTACATATCTCTCTCGCTCTAGGGGTAAACGTAGCTATTAAGCTCACAAAAATCAAAGATATCAGTTTCAGTACAATAAGTTATGTTAAAATATAATATTAATCTCTCAATCTCTTAATCTCTTAATATTTAATTTTATTTTAAATGACAGAATCATTTCAAATAAGATGCACATCATTAAATGCAAAAGGTCTGGCTGTGCATAAGGGTAATTTTTTTGTACCCTTTAAGCACACCCGTTTCCAATAAGCTCACATCATGTTTTATTACAAATTCTTCTTTAAAAAAACTTTTTAAAGAATAATTGAAAAAAAAAAATTTATTTGAAGGGACAGAGTCAATCACACACAAAAAAAACAGAACACTAAAATCAAGAAACAAGGCATTCAATTTGATCAGTTTATATTCATTGTGAAGTGTCATTAGTAAGTGCCCTTAGTAAGAAGGGAGAACATCTTTC
>NW_015621165.1:0-1911 GCF_001515605.1 Sinocyclocheilus anshuiensis
ACATTTAACTGTGCAACAGTAAAAAAAAAAAAATGTTATACACTGTTTTACAGTGTAATTTCTTCAAATTAAACCAAACTTTTATTTTCTAGTTTGTAGTGAAAAATCGATGTGAGTTTCTGTGCGTTTCTGACAATAGTTTTTGTTCAAATGAAATGGTGAAATGTTCATATAGCAGTATTTTTTTTGATTTGATATTCACAGGCACTAGTCTAGTATTTGATTAAGTGAACAGCAATGAATGTATTCATCCAAATTCAGTGTTCTAAGTAAATTACTGGATTGCATGATTTCCGTCCGTGTTTTCGGACTAAGTGCCCCATTTCTGTTGAGAATCACTGTCATGTAAGACACTGATGCTGCTGATTCTCTTCTAAATGTCTGAAGGTTTGCAGACACGTGTTTATATTTAGCTGCACAGAGAGACACAAAACTAGATGTTCAGATTAAAATGCATGGCAGTAAGAGACATTTATCACATCCAGAACAAACGGACAAATGAGAATGAAGTGACATGCTGAACACTTCACATGGTTCGTCAGTGTTTTTAGCCACTCTAGAGGAGCGACAGTAATCTTCCCTAATCTGCGAGTCTTCACGAAGCGTCTGAATGCTATCGGAGGATAACGACAGCGCAGGCAAACGCGAGGGCGTCCGCAAACAGCTCACAAACATCAGAGTGGCGTAATCAATCCACTGCAGCTGTCTGAGTGCATTCGCAGCAGGTGTATTCTTATCTGTGTCCAGGCCATTCAGATTTAATTTCATAGCTGTCGCCCTTGAGAGATGTTTCTGAGCCTGTTGACTTACCGGAGAGCTCTTGAGCACATGTCCTGAGAGTATTCGTTATTCCGCAGAGATCTGAGCTGTAGATGTTGTGGTCATTTAAGATGCCAAGAGCAGAGTGAATGTATGTATGAATGTCGAAGTTGGATGAAAATAGAAATGCATTAAACAGTGGAGAGTTTGCTGTACTGTTTATATCACAGTAGATGTTTTTTGCGGCGATCTCGTGGGAAGGATGCATGTAATTCAATCTAGGGTTTTATGAAATCTGTTTTAATTTTTCCCAAATTCTATGTTTTCCATTTCTGGATTCTGCTTTAATGGTTTAATTTTAATAATCAAAAAGGATGTCTAATCAATTGAATTCATAAAATGTTAACAATTTAATAATTTCTTTAATAAAATTTTAACAATAATAGGGCCTTATGAAATCTGTTTGAAATTCTAAATTCTGTGATTTCCATTTTATTTTTTACATTTTTTCAGGATTGCATTTTAATGGTTTAATTACATTTGAATAATCAGGGATGTCTGATCTGTTGAATTCAAAAAAATTTAACAATTTAATAATTTACTAAAACTTTAACAATAATAAGGCTCTTAGAAATGTTTTAATTTGTCTGAATTCTGTTTTATGATTTAATACAAATAATTATCAAAAAGGTGTTAATCAAATCAGTGCATTTGTGATCATATCAGAAGTGATTAGTGAGAAGTGAGAAGCCTTATGAAATCTGTTTTATTTTTTCACAAATTTTGTTTTTTTTCTGGATTCCATTTTAATGGTTTAATTTAAATAATGTCTTATCAGTTGAATTTACCAAACAATTTAATAATTCAATCATTTATTACAATTTTAACAATATATTTATTTACATTTTAAATGGATTCTGTTTTATGATTTAATACAAATTATCTTAAAAAGGTGTTACTCAAAAGAATGCATAAAACTTTAACAATTAAATTAAGCTTTTAAAATTGTAATCAAATGAAATTAACTATTCCTTTTGTTTTTTGGGGGAAAAGAGGTCTGCACAATAGAGGTTTATGTTTTACTGTTTAAATGCAAGAAAAATGGTGTTCCTTAAAATTATGTTTTCATAAAACACACACACACACACACAC
>NW_015621166.1:0-1902 GCF_001515605.1 Sinocyclocheilus anshuiensis
TACATATACGTACACACACACATTATATATATACAGTATATATATATATATATATATTAGACTCGTGACAACTAGGCATTCACCATCTTAAATCAAACAATGTTGGTTTCTGAATTGTGAGCTAAGAAGTAACAGAAGTAAAGCCATACTACAGACTTAATGCAGCAATGCGAATAACAATGAATCTCTCAGTGAGAGGCTTTTAAATAGTGATGGGAAGAAGTATGCGCTTTGAAGCTGAAGTTGTGGACGGCAAAGGATGTCAGGCTGAAGTTAATGAGCAGGATTTAGCTGCATGCTAAACCGCTGAAGTAAAACTACATGATTAGTTGAGAAGTACAATCAAAGCAGGCCCAAAATAACCGTGTGGGAGAAGATGAATGTTTTTGTATTGGACAGTTGAAGCGCATTAATATTGCATGCATAAATAGCCCATTAGACTGGACTTTAAAGAAATCTGATTCTTTTCCTTCTTGCAAACCCATTTAAAAGTAAGGTCAAAAGGAAATCATGGATGTAATGAACTGATAATTGTTCTCTGCAGTTACATTTAAGAGCCTCGTCAGGACACGGTTACTCTACATTGCAAATGTACCATAAATTCCAGTGGGGCGAGAGAGAAAATGGTAATAAAATCAGTGATCATTTGAAATAGGTGTTGAATAACCACCCTGGTGATTGGGGGTTGCACCGAGTCAAGTCAGCGGAAAGCAAAGGGCATCTTTCAGGAGACTGGGAAATTACTTTTGTTCAATTAAATCTCTATGGAAATTATGTTCTGAGCTATTAACCATGGCTTTTTGTTGTTCATCTGCTGAATAGAGTCGTGCGACCCATGAAATGTCAGCAAATATATAGAAATGAAGCAGCATGGACTGAAAACAGTCTAATAAATTCTGAATGAAAATACATTTGAGAGGAAGCATCATAAACATTAGTCACCCGCATTGTTGTTGTTAAGTGTGTTAAAGGGATAATACACTCAAAAATTAAAGTTCTGTCATCATTTACTCACCTCAAGTTTTTCCAAACCCGTATGAGTTTCTTTCGTCTATTGAACATAAAAGAAGATATTATGAAGAATGTTGGTATCCAAACACTTGTTGGTCCCAGTTGACTTCCAGCGAGCAAATGATGACAGAATTTTCATTTTTGGGTGAACTATCCCTGTTTCTCAACCAATCCGCAGCATAATCGAACACATCCAGAGTAAATTCTGGGCCTAGTGCCCATCTCAGAGAGGACAGCAGACTGGCTTCTTCGTTTTTTTTTCTTCTCTCTTTTTAATCACTGGAGGAGGGCCGAAGGAAGAGAAATAAAGCTTGATTTTTGGCACCTCCGGCCCTCTGTTCTCTCACACCATTTGGCCCTGTTACAAGTCTGGCATCCTTTTGCACTGCCAGATCGCTTTTAATTGTTGGCTCAGATGGTACAGTTATTGGGATAATCTTGTTCTCTTTGAGGAAAAACAAGTGTCATGTTGTCTTTTGGACTGTCTTACTGTTCAAGGTCTTTCAGAGGACACCCTGGTAATGCAGTGTGTAAATTTCAAATACACATTTGTATAGGATAGCTTGAGAATCAAATGTTTCATGCCTCATTTATGATTTGTTTATGAAGCATTCAAATGCATCACACTATGATCTATCACCATACACCAAACCTGCATCATGTTTTGAGTCAAATAAGATTTGAGTGGTAGATATGAGTTTGAAAGTAAAACGAGCTACCTTTATAGTTTACTTTTATCATTATGATATACTATATCATTATGTCATCCTCTGTGAGTAGCTGCAATTTAAAAATGTACAGCATTAAATCAGTGTTTTTTAATATATGCTGTTTGGAGGTGTGTTTATATTATATAATTATACCACTATGATAGATAGACAGACAGACAGA
>NW_015621167.1:0-1912 GCF_001515605.1 Sinocyclocheilus anshuiensis
TCTCTTGGTTAAGAATGCATAGTTAGAAAAAGATGGTTAAAAATTTCAAGAATTTCAAGCTAAAACTGAAGAATTATTTGGGGAAGTGATCTTACAGTTATTTCACTAACAAGACTCAATCAATCACTACACATCATGATGATATGCTTTAGAAGGGATAAGACACATACAATGTATTGCGCTTCAATTTGAACTAAGTTTGGATTCAAACTAAATACATTTTCTATTCGGTTAAGCAGCAAAAAGCTAACAACTACTCGGCCTGTTACTCTACAAAAAGTCTCAAAAAGAAAAACTAGATTTCACAAAATTAATTTAGGTTTATATATCTATAAAGAATGTAATTTGAATGTTAAAAAAGGGATTTGTAATATTCTCATGAAAACCTCTAAGTTATAAGCTTGGTTTATAAAGAAAAAAAAAAAAAAAACTACTAAGGTGCATTTGAAATTTGTATGAAATTTTCACTCTGACTTTGTGTCTATGCAACTGTATGTGTATTACTCTTTAAAAAAAAAAAAATAAATAATAAAAAAAAAGTCTCGATTGCCTGTATGGCCAGCTGGAGTGCGATGACAGCTTTTAAACCTGGCCAGCGTAGCACATTCAAACTTCACCGTTAGAAACAGCGCACAGAACCAAGCAAATCCCAGGGCTCCAGATTCCCCAATATTCAGCACAAAACTGGCTTTGCGTTTCAATGTGGGGAAGATTTGACAACATCATAATAAAAATGTCAGAACAGATGCTTAAAGTGAAAGGTGATGGTATTTTTTCCTTAAGGGTGTTTTTGACATGTTTTAGAAATGTAACTCATACACCCAACCCACTGAAACCTTACGTTACAGTCAGCAAACAAATAAAAGAAATGCTCATGGCAGTAGAATTGAAAGTACGTACACGATAATCTCATCATCTAAATACTTAGAGCCCCAACATATTAGTACTTTTCATGACAATTATCCATATTCTGGAGCTGTTTCCGCACTGAGAACCCTGGCACAGGTAAACGGAGCGCGTCACTAATGAGAACCAGTCTCATGTGTGCGGCAGAGCGCCAGAAAACTGATTGTCAGAACAATTCCTACATTCTCACTTCCAAATGCATTCTTGATTCTGCACATACTGTGTTCAAATTTCATGATACAAGCACATGATAGTGCTCGGTCGATCATGTCATTGGCGGACAGGTACAGTAGGATGACTGAGCCCTGGACTGAACAATAAATGACACCATGATAAAAAATTCATATTAGCACAAATAAATGAAACAAAACAGGATAAGTACTTTTGTCCTGAAGTCCCCATCTGGTCAGTGCACTTGCTTTTGCTGATAAATAATTTAGCTGTGGAAACTGCATACCCACATCCCCTAAACCTGATCTGTGTTGTCCTAAACTAACCCGAACCCATTGGTTTGATGAGTTTGTAAAAACTACTGTTCCACAGTCTCCATCACCAGCCTTGGCAATAGTATTGAATCAAGCCCACTCGGATGCAAATGTAACTTTCAGTGTAAAAATCGGAATTTTTGGATTGACTATATGTAAACATGTTAACCTCTAATCTGACATGCACATGTGCAACAGACACACATAACCATGCCCTCCAAACCAAAGAAAAAGATAAATTAATAAATTCACATATTACACTTCTAAAAAGCATGGATATTTAGTATGTACGGAAATAGACTACGTGGGCAATTGGAAACCTAACAGCATGGCGATTCTTGGGTTTTTTCCCCATTTGAAGGTTCTCATTTATACAATTGAGGCAAACACATAAAAATACACACAGACACACACACACCGTGCTGTTTTCAGGATGTAGGGCTTGTTTCTGGCTATGTTCAGGCGAAGTACATGGTGCGCAGTGTGTCCTGGTGGATCTGCACAGCTTTGGCCAGGGCTTG
>NW_015621168.1:0-1911 GCF_001515605.1 Sinocyclocheilus anshuiensis
GATCATTTCGTCCCTTGCAAGCTCATCTTACCTTCATCTGCCTCAATTCTGATGAGGCTGTTGCATTAATTAATACCTCATACTGATTAATAGCTCATTTGACAAGTGGAGTAAGTTATTATATGAATGATGGATTATGAAATCAAGCCATTTTGATATTGAATAACGTGCACAGATGAATCATTCACAAGGAACATAATAAGTCAGTTGGGTTTGATTTCATGTTAACTTGAACACACAGCATCGCAAGTAAAAGCTGCTTTTGTTTCTCAGTATGTTCTCTCCTCTGTGCTTCTGTTTTTCACCACCAAGAGGCAGCAGTGTTGAGGAAAACACTCGAGCTTCCCAGCAGGGTCTCACAGCACCAGAGCAGAGACGCTCACAGGGTGCAGAAATCAGCTGAGCTGGTTCATTTCTCCTCTGCAGTATCACTTTCAAGTCCGCTTTCCTGCACATTTTTATTTCTCTAACTGTTTTTTGTTTTTTTTACACCTCTTTTTGACAAGATAAGACTAAGATCTATGTGAGCTTTAACCCTCTAGTCTGTCTGAATTAATGAATCATTTTTCATTCCCCCCCAAAATTAATTTTATGACCATTATCATATGACATTTTCTTTCGTGATCACATGTCGAACCACCCTGTAGTTTCCTCTTCAAGAAAGATGTCTTCTTTTTTTATTATTATTTATTTGCTCTATTCTGACACGTTTCATTTTAAAGGAAAAGGGTACAGGAAAAGCAAACAGTTCTGATTTAGCTGGATAGCTCAGTCCCATGAGCCCATAGATGCCATAACTACAGCCTTTTACCATATTTTTAACAATTTTTGAGTTCTGGACAAAAACGTGAATGCAAGATGATGTCATTAATATGTTCAGTCAGTTTTTTATAATTAAAAAAAAAAATGTTGATAATAAATGGGAATAAAGAATGTGCTGCATACCTGTAAAAAAAAAAAAAAAAGCTTCTGTTTACAAGTGTCTCTCCAGTGAAGCAAAATGTGCAACTTACAGTTCACTGCACCACAGTAGAGTCCTTTTCCAGGCTCGTCAGTTCACTCTTCTCTTCTCACAAACACACTCAGGCAGCTGTTTTCTGTCTTGCAAGTGCAGCTTGTGTTTAACTGAATGGCGAAAGTCAGAAATCACAGAAGCTGCTCGCTAAACTCACATTACAATTGCAGATTTCAAATCAGCAATACAATCTGTCATGAATGGTACCTTCAAGCTGCAGATTTCAGTTTGGTCCATCCGTTGTTAATGCAGTTAAAAGCAAAGTGTGTGAGTTTAGAGACCAGGTGGAACTTACTTTACTAGAGCCGCCATATTGGACTGCGCTGCAGTTGAGTAAACGAGTAAAAGTGTCCTTTTAAAGAACATTAACAATGTCTGTGGCAGCCTGTCGTATGTCCATGTATTTCTGCAAGGCTTGTGAAGCAGGGCAATGCATTTAGGCAGGCCATATCCCTGAGAAAGCACGTAGGGAACGGCTTACAGTATACTGGCCTGCAGCAGAGGCATGTTATCCCATAATGACTTACCTGTTGGCATCACCAGGTTCTCTGTCTGGACTGAATCCTGTGAGGCTTTGTAAATATGTTCCTGTCAGATTGACAAATAGAAATGACTTAAATTCTGACCTCATTTTTCACAATGAAGCCACACTGCAAAAAAAAAAAAAAAACTACATTAGCATTGAAAAGTTTGGTGTCAGTATGATTGATTGATTGATTGATTTTTGTAAATTAATACTTTTATTCAGCAGGGATGCATTAATTTGATCAAACATGACAGTAAAGACATTTATAGTGTTCTATTTCAAATAAATGCTGTTCTTTTGAACTCTCTATTCATTGAAAATACAAAGCGCAGCTGTTTTCAACATTGATAATAATCAGAAATGTTTCTTG
>NW_015621169.1:0-1890 GCF_001515605.1 Sinocyclocheilus anshuiensis
ATATATCAGCATATTAGAATGATTTCTGAAGGATCATGTGACACTAAGAACTGGCGTAACAATGCTGAAAATTCAGCTTTGAATCACAGGAAGACATTACATTTAAAAATATAATAACACAGAAAACAGTTATTTTAAATTGTACAAATATTTCAGAACATTACAGCTTTTTCTGTATGCTTAATCAAATAAATGCAGCTTTGGTGAGCATGAGAGACTTTTGAACTTTTAAACAGTAGTGTAGTGCAATTCACCATGAATTTTCCTGAAAAAAAAAAAAATCTTCAAATTTTCATCATATGGATTTGAAACATCATGAGCTATTCCTTTAATGCCAACGGCTATTACATTCTCACCCAATCCAGAAATCCTCTAATTTTCTTTGCAGTCACAATGTCATGTGACCGTAAAATTACTTTATAATCACCAGCTAAGACAGAGCCCATCATGCTAATGAGGGTTCAGGATCACTGAGGAAGGGACGAAATGTTTCCTCGGCAAGTTCGTACTAGCGTTTGCCGCATGGAAGGCAATTGTCCAAGACAAAAAAGGTTAGATTAGGGCAGAGCGAAATTATGTTGACAGGGAGCTGCAAATTATACCGAGTAGCCATGTCTAAATCGAATGCCCCCAAGTTTATCAGCCAATTTATGGAACTCTGTCTGGGGTGTAAATGAAAGTTAATGAAAGTGTGTATCGAAAATTCAGTCGCAATAACTTGGATTGGCTGGAAAGGTTATTTAAACCCATGAAAGGTTTTGTTTAAATATGACCGCCTTAGTACGGTGTCCTGGTGAAGAAATGAGTCATCATTAAAATGCAACCAAAAAAAGAGATGAGCTCATTATTCCACTTTTCGCTGCTGTCTTAAAAATATCAGGGAGTGACAAACCCCGGTGTGTTAATGTGGCAGATGGGAGGACAGAGAGGAGAGAAAGCAGCACCTGCCCTATAGAGAGTTTCGACATTACATTCGTTCTCCGATGCAAACGAAGACGTGGGATCGCCCCCGTCACGACCCCGTGAACACCGGCGGCGACTGGACCGACATCAGAACCGCCTGCGACAGTTGGCTAATGAGAAGCTCGAAAGCGTGCACAAACAATGCAGAAGATAACCAATAATAACACACACGAACAACGCAGATGAAGGCTCAGAGAAATAATGAAACGCCTTGCACGCACACCTGCTTGATCCTCCGGCAGCTCGGAGAACTGAAAAGACCCTTCCGATTTTTCCAGCAGAGCCGCAGTCAGGCATAACTGCTCAAGATGGGCCCCTGTAACACTGCCAAAAACAGCTTCCTTTAAACACAGTGAAATCTAGGAGAAAAAGCAGACCAAAAAAGGGGTATAAAACATCTACCTCCACAATTATGGCACAGAAAAACAAAAACAAATGTTTGGGGGCACACTGTATACAAGCTTTGAAGTAAAGCAGACATCGGTGAACAATGTTTTATGCAAAAGATAACAATTTAGGTTTTAGGCTTTCTTCATACCTCTGATGGAAAGGTTTGTTGAAAAACACAAGTACGGTTTACAAAAACTAGTTGACGGTTTACAAATAGTTGGTGAAATGTGTAATGTTTACATTTTAAAGCCTACCTTGTAGCATAAACAGTATAATCGGCGCTAGCAATGCTAAGGTTCTGGGTTCTATTCCCACGGAAAGCTAGAATTCAATTTAATCTGAATGCAAATATGTCACCATTTTTTTTTTTTTATTAGTCCTTCTATTCAGCCAGGATGCATTAAACTGATCAAAAGTGGCAGTAAAGGCATTTATAATGATACAAAAAGATTTCTATTCAAATAAATGTATATTTATTATGTTTCAGTCATTAAACTCTAGATGGCGCATTCTGATGGGGTGTTAATGTAACTGATG
>NW_015621170.1:0-1906 GCF_001515605.1 Sinocyclocheilus anshuiensis
TAAAAATGAGAAATGTTGCCTTGGCAACTAGCTGAAATAAAATACGTTTTTAAATATTTAATTTTACATTTATTTCAAGTAACATTTCTGATGGTTTTAGTTAACTACAATAACTGTTAATAACTGGTTCAGCTTTCCTATTCTTATTACGGTCACTGTACAACCTTTTTTCAGCAATCTTCTAGCTCACTATGATTATCTGTACTTTTATGAAGTATAAGGAGGAAAAAGCTAAACAAAACACACCATCTAGTGGCTGACTATATTTTTAACATTTAACAAGGCTTATGATGATAACAAGGTTAGAAGTAAAAAAACAACATAGCATTTATAAAGTAAAAAACATTTTTTTGGCAACCTTTATATGAACTCATTTATATATGTGAACCGAACAGGATATTTACAAAGCTACAGAACAATACAAACACCCAGAAACATGATAATTCATGTGTTTAAGAAACCCAATTACACACAGAAAACACATTCAAATCTGATGCATATTAATAAATATTCTTTATTTAGTAAATTTTGCACATTGCTTTCAACATCACATCCAGTCATCTTTATAAATGGATGTTTTCATCTTCCTGTAAAATCATTTTATTCAGATATTTATTTCTGTACACATTTATCGGTACAATTCTTGCCACTAAAACTGTCACAGTCAGTGAAAATTTGAGAGGAAAAAAAAACAAAAACAAAGAAATGTTTAACAAACAATACATTAAGACTACCAACACCTAACCCTACAGTCAAGGCCTGCAAGCTCCATGACCATTTAACAGGTGTGATCCTAACGACCTGCTCCCTAATCAGTGTGTCAAGAGAGAAAGAAAACAAAGCCAGCTGTGATTGGTTGAGAAGGATTGAGAGTGAAAGAGGAGGGGCCTGAAGGGGAAGACATGTATATAGATGCGAAAGACGTGTAACGTTACCCAACAAACATGAACATCATCAAATACAGCGCTGAAATTGATTCTCTTACCCATTTCGTAATCCCAAACTCAGTGCAGCAGTGATCATGAGTGTTTTGACACTCTATAAAAATAAGTGTGAGCTAGTGTGCGTGTGCGGCGGCGAGTCTAGTTGACACTGGTGGCCGCGGCAGTATTTGGTGAAGCGATCTTTGAGGTGCTGTCTGTACTTGTCTCGTGTGCGGTAGAACGTTTTGTTGTTCTCTACGAACGACTGGATCTCGTCCTGCGTCAGACAGTTCTCTTTATCTGAGGTCACTTCAGATTCATTCTGTTCACAAAGAAATCACAACAAAACTTCACTACTTGCAACTACTTCAATAAACAAACAGCAGTGAGTAATAAACAATTTCACAATTACATTTTAATTAACTGACATAAGTACATCATTAGACTGGAATACATCCCAGAGGTCTGTGCAAGCATCAAATGTAATATTTAATATAAAACTTGATATAATATTTACAATAATTTTAAAAATCACTGATCATCAGTCTATCACTGTTCTACAGTCCACAGCAATACATTTAACTATTGAGTGTATCAATCTATTAGAGGTAGACTTAATAGTCAGCTCAAACTTAGTGTTGTTATTGTTGAATAAATAACTAAAACTACTAAAAATCTTTTTCGGCGATTGAAATAAAGCTGAAATAAAATATTAATATTAGATGAAAAACTTAAAAATTGATGCCTGAGAAACTAACTGAAAAAAAAAGAAATGTGTGTATAGTAACTGTCGAACTTTAAAAATTCTTAAATTACTAAAACTAAAATAAAAATTAAAGCTATATGGACTTTTATAAAAGACTTAAAACTAATAAAAACTAATTACTAAAACAAGCAGAAATTGTTGCCTTGAAATCTAACTGAAAAGTGTAAGTCCTAAAAAATCTTAAAGGGATAGTTCACCCAAAAATGAAAATTTGATG
>NW_015621171.1:0-1912 GCF_001515605.1 Sinocyclocheilus anshuiensis
GGAGGCTCAC
Source organism: Sinocyclocheilus anshuiensis (assembly GCF_001515605.1). Classification (NCBI taxonomy): domain Eukaryota; kingdom Metazoa; phylum Chordata; class Actinopteri; order Cypriniformes; family Cyprinidae; genus Sinocyclocheilus; species Sinocyclocheilus anshuiensis. The sequence continues at coordinate 11 of NW_015621171.1, forward strand.
AGAGAACCTAACAACTTGAACCAGCTGCAGCACAGGACTCCAAAGAGCTAAGTACTCAGCTTAACGACTCTCTAAAGTGAGAGGAATACTGAACATGCTCAGTCATGTGCCATGTGCCATGTGCAGATTGATTATTGTGGCACTCACCGCCTTAAGGAGTGAAGCACTCAGCGAAACAACCCTCTCGAGTGAGAGGAGCACTGCAAGCCTTACCTTAAAGGCTGCTTTTCTGGAAGGCTCACAGAGAGCCTAATGACCTACAACACAGAGCTCTTAGGGAGCGGAGTATTCATCATAATGATCCTCTAGAGTGAGAGGAGTACTGCGAAAAGCACACTCAAGACTCTCAAGAGAGAGGGGAGTACTGCTGATCTCAACCTAAAGGGTGGCTCATTAAGGAGGCTTCCAGCGAGTCTCGCAGCCTAATAAAGCTGCAGATCAGAGTCAAGACAGCTTGACAAGGAGGCTCATATCGAGCCTAACAACCTGACATAACAGAATGGAGCTCCAGGACCCTAAGGCACGGCTTAATCAGGACACTGAACTAGAGCCTATCTAATGAAAAATCAGCTATATGAACAAGCTACAAATCCTTTTGTACCTAGGAGACTAAAGAGAAGCCTTATAAGCCTACTATCAGGGAGGCCTACGGAAGGCCTGATACTGTAATATGAAAATTTTTAGCTGGCAGCAATTTGACAAGAATGCTCAATAAGAGCCTAACAACTCATCAAACTGCTGCCATGTCCAAGCTTCAGGAAGACAGGGAGGCTAAGTAAAGAGCCAGCAGCCTGTCCTCCACAAAGAAAGAGCTCTTAAGGGCTCTGGACTAACCTTAGCACCATTCTGGATAGTGAAGTACTCACCAACAACCCCCAGGAGCAAGAAGGGAGTAAAATCAAGCTCCTAGCCCCAGGGAGCAGCACACCTAAGAGCAAAGAAGTACTAGCCAAACTTAACTTAGGGCTCTCCAACAACGAGGCTTACAAAGAGCCTTACAACTTAATGGAAAAAAGGGACCAAAATAGAGGAGGCCAGCTGGCCTTACAACCCAAAGTCCCTAGAAAAGAAGGGGAGGCCCAGACTAGAGGGCCTACCCAAAAATGTTAAAATGGTGGAGAATTCACAAGAATCCTGACAACTCAACATTGAAAGTCAGAATGGGCTAAACACAGAAAGTGGAGGCCTAATCGAACAACTCACAGACTGAGAGGAGGCCAAACATCACCTAACTGATTGCAAGGTTGACAGAGCTCAAGACAGTTTCCCTGAGGAGGCTCACAGAGAGCCTAAACAACTCGAAACTGCTATCCAGGTGGAGCTCTAAGGAGTGGAGGCCTCATCAGAAAAACTATAGCGAGTGGAAGCCTAATGATACTCACATGTGCCTCAGACACCGGTTATGTTGGCGGCGTTCCCAATAGCAACCTCTAGAAGATGCTGTACGAGTTCCCTTGAAAGGGAACTAGACGTCTGCTGCTGCAACTCATTCAGTTTAAGTTCAATTTAATATAATTAGTTATGAGTTTGTGCAACCTATTCTTTTAAGTACAATGAACTTTCTGTAATAGTTTCGTTTAGTACATTTTACTTTTTGGTTTTACATGTTATTTATTTATTTTTTACTTTTTAATAAGGCCAATCAAAACAAAGCTAAAATATAATGATTTCTAAAATATGAGTGCACACACCTGAAACACGTAAAATATTAAACATAAAGCTTCACAGCAGCATCTGAGTACTGAACTGAGCTCTTTTTGGGCTTGGGCTGAGACACTTTTTATTATGGATGGATGCGTTTTATTTCACTTCTTTTCGACTAAGACTGAACCAGGCTCATACAAAGCAGTTGCAGGTAGGCTAGAAGGCCTGACAACCTAAGCTCTAGGGAGTGAAGTACTC
>NW_015621172.1:0-1913 GCF_001515605.1 Sinocyclocheilus anshuiensis
AGTTTCTGTTTTCATTCAATTCAGTTTAATTAATTTTGTTGTGTGTTTTTGTCATTTAATGTAACTTTTTTTATGGTTTTAGTTTAGTTATCTATAATGACCTTGGTTCATATTCAAATACAGTGGTTGCAATTGGTTACAAAACACTTTTACAACCAATGATGTTTGGCATTTTTGTTTTGGATGTAGAACCTGGCATGATGTCTTATTAATAAATGCAAACATGAATGGGATTTAAGATGACAGGATTCAGTGAATAATCCTTATGTAAGGCTTATATCAAATATAGCTTTTATGGTGCTTTTTGTTTATTATTTATTTACTTCACTTTATTTATTTATTTTTTTACTTTTATGATGTCATTTTTTTGTAGCCTGCCAGTCCCTGGTCAGTATTCAGTTTCATTGTATGGAAAAGAGCACCTTGAACGTTCTTCAAAACATCTTGTTTTTGTACTATAAGAAAACGAAGAAAGCCATATGTGTTTAGAATGACATTACTGCGAGTAAACAGTCAAAATCTTCATTTTTGCTCCAAATGTTTTCAACACTTTATTAAATGCATTCCATAGATTTTCCTCCAAAATGCAGCAGAAAATAACTTGGTATGCGAGCGTTATTTCCAAAGGTTTCCTGGAGTGATAGAGTCTGTGTTGTAGCCAGGGGCGTCGAGCGCGGTGATGAAATTTGGGGTTGTTGTCTGGGTTTATCTTATCGTCGACGCAGCCCGAATTTAAAACTGCAAAGGGGAGGGAGGTCAGGTAAGCCGCTGGATTGTGGGATACGGTGCTTAGGTGGTCAGCGTTCCATTTAATCACGGCCGAAGCCTCTGTCCGGCCGGCTCGATGATAAACACGCAGAACGGCTGCTGCGAGAGCGAGAGAGAGGCTCTCACTGAGGCCTTTGTCCACCTGCGTCGATAAGAGAAGCACAAAGTAAATTAACACATGTGATGGGGGGCACAGAAGCCAACACACCGCTGTGGGTATCAGAGATAAGACGTGGCATTGATGAATCGAATTTTATTTCCCATCAGCCCTTGCAATAGAAAGCGCATTCCAAAATATTACCTGATGCAAAGATAGCCGAAAAGAGAGAACACACAAGCGATGGAAATGAGCATAGGTTTCCTCAAGTACAGGCATGTCTACTGTTGCAGTGCTTTCACTGTCAGCGTTTCTTTTCATTTCCTTTTTTTTATTGAAAATTGACCTGACAAAGCAGCCGTCGTCCTTTTTTATCCCTCTCTTTGTGGGGTTTGCAGGCCTGCAATAACCAAAAACCCTCTGCTAAATGTCTAAAGCGTTATCAGCTCCGTCACAGAATATGCAGACACGGGAACTTCGGCTTTATTGAATAGTCCGAAAAGTAAAAAGTCTAACAAACTAAATTACAACAAGGCTTAGCTGAGATAACAGATATTCTCGTAATGGTGGCCTGCTAACCTTTTGAAAGCAGCATCTGGGTTTCTTCTGTGGTGGGGTTGTGCCGTGAAAAATCATCGTTATGGTGCTGACACCTCCTAATGTCTAAATACCAGCTGGTGCACTAGGGGAAACACAAATGTAATGGAACAACGCATCCCAACGGGCAACGTGTCATCTCAGATTTTGTATTAATTCGTAAATATTTTACAACACGCTGTTGTGCGCTCGCTTCAGCCTCTTGGGCGAATCACGAGGTCGCTACATTTGTGTAACATGCCTTCTGCTGGGCTGATGGCTTGTTCTTGTATTTGCAGGAGTAAAGTCCAATAACCATGCTTTCGAAACATTATTGCTTGAGTTCACTGGTTTTGAAGGTTATTTGATGGGATCGAACACTAAGGGCCCTATTTTAACGATCTAAGCGCAATGTCTAAAGTGCACAGCGCAGGTGCACTTAGGGTGTGTCCGAATCCACTTTTGCTAGTTT
>NW_015621173.1:0-1911 GCF_001515605.1 Sinocyclocheilus anshuiensis
ACATATAATGCTGTTTTCCAGTGTCACTGTGGTCTCTGTCACTGCTTGAGAGCTGCTTCTGGATATTAAAATCTGATATTTCAAAAATGATATTGATTTGCGCTTTAGCTCACAGAAATAGCTCACTATTCTTGGAATTTTGTTCTTGTTAGTGACCAGATGCAGTAACGTATAGCAGAGCTGTTCTTCCCAACACATATGTTGCCCTCATGTTTCTTTTCTCTTTCTCTGTCTCAGTTATGGTGCACTGCAGAGAGAGGGGTGATGAGATGATAGTAGGTGATCTCTCTCATATTCACGTTTACGAACAGGGAGGAAGTGCACAGGTATGAACAAATGGGGGGATGTATTTGTCTCTTATAGGCTTATTTGTTCTTTGTCTCTCATGTTATTAAATTTATTATTCTTGTAATCCCTTATCAATTTAATTTGTAATTAAATAATGCATGACAACTACATGATTTATGTAGCACATAAAGGAGTCTGCCAATTTATCCCAAAATATTAAAATGTCATTTCCACCACAGAATGCTATTAAACACAATGATAATGTGGAGATGTGGTGGAAATGATCATGATGTTTTAGAAAAATTAATTTGTTTTGAGATGCATGTGAACTTCCATTCCAAAGGTTAGGGTCAGTGAAATTTTTATTATGTTTTTGATCTTACCAAGGCTGGCTTCATTTAATAAAAATAAAATAAAAAATAGCAATATTATAACTTAAGATAACTGTTGTCTTTGTTAGTATACTTTAAAATGTAATTTATTCCTGTGATGGTAAAGCTGAATTTGCAGTGTCAGAAAACATTTTAATATCCTGATTTGGTGTTCAAGAAAAAAAGTTATTATTATCAACCGTTGTGCTGCTGTGGAAACTGTGATATACTTTGGTGAAATATTTCTATTTGAAATAGAAATATGTTGTAACAATGTAAAAGTCTCTACTGTCCTTTTTGATCAATTCAATGAGCCCTTGCTAAATAGAAGTATTATTTTCTTCCAAAATAAAAAAATAAAAAGGGGTTAAGTGAGTTTCATTTTCGAAAAAGTACAGATGTGCCATAGTTGAAGAAACACCCATATACAACATTAAATATGAAATATAAAATGTGCTTATATTTGTTCATAGCTTGCAGGCGTCCATTCTGCAACAGTCACTACCCTCAGCGATGGCACCTTTGACCTAGACCAGCTGATCTCCAAGATCCGTCACGGTTACCCTGACCCACACTACCCACGCTCCCGCCTGGTTTGTGTGGAAAACACACACAATATTCAGGGAGGGCGCGTCCTCCCACTCTCCTTCCTGCAGGAGGTTAGATATTGGTTAAACATTAGCTCATTAAATGTGTGTATGTGAGAGAATGAGAATATGTTAAGGCAGCCAGACACCTGGGGCTAAACTCTGAACAACAGGACACAATCCCTCCATTTACACCCCCTGGTGATGTTCATTTAGTAAATGAGTGATTAAACAAAGACTGATTTACTCAGCACTCCAGCACAAATAGGTTTCATGCATTGCCTCAGATTTGACAAATGAAGCACATCCACATTGCTACACTTTTATGTTTAAAGTTTAAAAAATGTAGAAGCCGTGCATAACTGTATGTTTTTTTTTCTCTCGCTCAAAGCTTCGCTCTGTGGCTGATAATTTTGGTTTGACTGTGCATATGGATGGAGCGAGGGTGATGAATGCAGCTGTGGCTCTGGGCGTCCAACCTTCTGCTATACTGCAGCACTGCCACTCTGTCAGTGTGTGTCTGTCCAAGGTAAGCACTCACTTTCTCTTAGGGTCCACTTTATAATACAATAACTGTTATTTTTGTATAGCTATTTTATATATGAATCTCAGATAGCTTCATATATGTACAGTGGGTACGGAAAGTATTCAGACCCCCTTAAATT
>NW_015621174.1:0-1914 GCF_001515605.1 Sinocyclocheilus anshuiensis
CATCAGAGGAGAGATCTGTCTCTTCAACATCTCAGTGTTGACAATACTCTACCCTTGTTCACAGCCATAATGTTTGTGTTAATTTTAGCCCACCTCAGATGACAGAATCGCTTACAGGAGATGGAATTCTGACCTGTCGAGGGCAGCAGGAAGAGGTAGATCTGTCTGGAAAGCACAGGGAGGCCTTTGTGTCCAAATAACTCATAGAGCTTCAAGGTCAGCCATTTCTCATGAAGTCTCTCCGAACTTTTATGGCTTTACTAAGAAAATAATTTGGATAACGGTGGACGGGGTTACATTGACGGTTCTGTTATGGGGAGTGGAGCTCGGATAAAGACTCTGTCAGTCTGCCCAGAGACCAAAACATATCCCTACTCACACTTTCCACCACCACAAAAAAGGCCACTAACACACTCACAAACACACATGCACAAATCCCAAATGTATTCCCATTGGCTTTCAGAATGGTTCTCTTTCATGTATTTGAGAGTTGGGGACATACCATAGTGGAGTGGAGTTGAGACCAATCCACATTTCAAAAGAAATAAATCTCCTCAAACCCTTCAGTAAAAACCCTGAGAAATTTAGGACCGGCTGCCGGGATTCCCCGGGATGTTTAAGTCAACATGCCGAGCCAGGACGGGTACACAAAGCCCTCTCTTTTCTCTCTGTCTTTTTCCTTCTTTTTCACTCACTCCCTATTCCTTCATTTTTCTAAGATGTCAGGCTCCGGCCCATGCACAGGGTTGGCAGAGCTCAAAACGATAGAGAAGGGGGGACGGGAAGGCCTGCTGGGCTCCTCCAGAGAGGGCCTATCCTTCCATGATTCTCTGAAAAAGCCCAGCTCCACTCTACAGCCCTCTACTGTGACCCACTCAAAGACCTGTTCTACCCTTAACAATAACTCTAAGGGCATATTGGAGGAAACATTTTCAGCCTTAGACACTCAGGGAAAAGCCAGGCCTCTTGTTCTCTCTCTCTCTGCAAAGGAAGCTTTGTGCAATGATTGTTTCTGGCTAAAATGAAACCCTTTCTTTTGAAAAAATTAATGTGCCAATAGCTTTATTAGGTTGGGTATATAAGGATGGAGGTTAAAAAGAAAGGGTAATGATTGTGACTGAATAATTAAGTGAAGATGTTACCTTATCTTTGGCTTCAGCGAGTAGTTCCTCAAGTTCAGAGAAGCTGAAGCTAGCGACTGTGATGAAGTCACTGACCACTGGGACAAACTTGTCTCCCCGGTCACATGCTCGGCTCTGCTGGTATCGTAACTCCTGATGTGAACCGAATAAAATTTGTATTCAAACAGGAATCTTTTTTGTTGTTTCTAATTAAATCTGACTACAGATATTTTGATTTTTACTGATAAACTGTCTCTCTAGGAGGATGTAGGAACTGTAGGGTTTATAAAGGGTAAATAAAGCGAACATGTTAGGCAATTTTATATTATTTATATTCCTATATTCTTTTATATTCTTATTTTTCACTTCCAGTTTTTTTAGGACCAATGTGACAAAATAAAGACCAAAGTGACGTGTATTAGTTGTGTAACTGTAACTTCAATGGAGTTAGTTCATTAGCCAGCAAATTACTAATATTTTCTGACAAACTACATCAACATTACACAAAATAGAACAAGTTTACATAAAGGAGTTATTTTGATATGAAAAATGTGTACTGTTATCATGCCAAACATTTATTATAAATATTGAAAAATGCAATGACTTGGAGGTTTCACTTAATGCAACTATTGTCAAAGAGTGCATCAGTGAAAATACTAATAACAATAATAATAAAGGTGAATGTGAGTAATGTTTCAGGGCACCTCTGATAAGAATGCTTTTAGTTGTAGAAATGTAAATGTAAATGATGGATGACTCACCGCCTCCAGAGCTTTCAGGCCGCTCCTAATGA
>NW_015621175.1:0-1907 GCF_001515605.1 Sinocyclocheilus anshuiensis
ACACAGTCACTGACCATGTCACCTCTCATTAAGACCACAGGGACAGTCGCCTTCACAAGTCTTTATGCCCACACATACATGGGATATACAATGCATGTGTTGCTGTGTATAATAAGTGAAGCACACACTTACTTTTCATCACGTACACGTGTTCATGGCCTTGCATTTGCTTTGGTTTATTTGCCACAACAAAAACCTGAGGAAAAAAGAACACATCCAAGGGTTGAAGAGTTTAAAGTCTGAGGGGAAAAATGGCCGTGACTTATTTAATTTTTTTCTAGATGTCAAATTCAAGTAATTTTTCACATAGAATGAAACGTTGACATTGTTTTTTTCCCCTTCTTTTTTATTATTTAATTGAAACGTTAACTTTTCATTATTAAAAGATACAAGCTGTGATACTTTTCCTGTGCCTCTATTATTTTGAGCATGATAAAAGGAGCTTTTTGTGACAGCAACTGTTTGAGCTTCATTATCTAACAAAGTGGCATCACATTGTGTTTACATTGACAGCGCATTAAAGCAGGCATCCTCAAAGCCTTTAACAACCCCACGGAGAAGACAGCTGACGAGGAGACCAAACAACAAGTGAAGGGTGATCAGTCTATGTTTCCGTCGCCTGCATTTCACATCATTCAGAACAATATTGCCATCTAGTGACAGCTTGTATTCACAAGATTAAAAAAAAAACTGACACTATTCACATGAAAACATCATTTTAAAAATAATTTTCTATTATTTGTGTTCTGAGTTGTTTGAATGTGTTTTTAAATAACATAAATATACTGTGTATGACATATATCAATTTTAAAATGTTCTACAGCTTATGGGAAGGAAGGAGTGAAAATGAATTTTGTCGATCGGATTTTTGTCGGAGAGCTGACCAGCACCATAATGTGTGAAGAGTGTGAACATGTAAGAGTTTCTCTTTTTTTGTAATGTACAATGTCCACATACAAAGCCAGATTGTATAAATTGTTCACGTTTATTTACAATAAATTTAAATTTTATAAATAAAAATGATGCATTTTAAATGTTACAATATTGTAAGTGTATACATATCAGTTTAATTTATAATATATGCCTTTTAATTTACTATAATACAATGTAATATGTATACAATATATAATATGTAGTACAATTTTTTTTTTTATAATACAGTGACTACTAATTGTAATGTGTAACATGTTTATATGCTTCACTCCTAGATTTCCACAGTGAAGGAAGCCTTCATTGACATTTCCCTTCCCATCATAGAGGAAAGGGTGAGACCCACAATTGTAAAACATCTGTTCCTTTATTTTATTTGCATTTAATAATCGTTCAATTCACTAAATGTGCTAAACTGTCTTGAATTGAGTGATGTCTTTTGAGGGTTTGTTGCTTTTCTTTCTCAGATCTCTAAGCCTACAAACCCTGGTAGACTGGGGAAAAGTGGGCGGGAGCAAGACGGTCCGGCCTCCCATGATGACTCGTCAGCTACCAATTCACAAGCCAATAGAAACAGCAGGAGGTTGAGTGGACAGGTAGGTGGAGCCAATATTAGAAGAGAGGCATTGATAGTTCTTATACACTAACGTTCAAAATTTGTGGTCTGAAATATTAAGATTTCTTAATGTTTTTGAAAGAAGCCCTTTATGCTCACCAAGGCTGCATTTATTTGATCAAAAATACAGTGCAAATACTAATATATTTTAAAATGTAATTTAATCCTGTGATGGAAATCTGAATTTTGAGCAGCCATTACTCCAGTTTTCAGTGTCACATTATCTTTCAGAAAACATTCTATTATGCCGATTTGGTGTTAAAGAAACATTTCTTGTTCTTGTTCGTGTTTCTTTTATAACATTTATAAAAGGCTTTCACTTCTGATCAATTGAATGCATCCTTGCTGAATAAAAGTATTA
>NW_015621176.1:0-1915 GCF_001515605.1 Sinocyclocheilus anshuiensis
AAAGACGCGCTCCAGACTGGAGTCAGGCCTTGTAAAGCTGAATTAAAAGGCACTAAGGAAGTTGTGGGTGGATTTTGGCCTGAGGCGACTGATCTCCACGTTTTCAATTAGCAGAGCTCATCTAATCAGTTGGACCTGTGAATGGATTTGCAGTCACCCAGAAACTCACCTCCACTGAGACAGCTGAGGCAGGCACCGCAGTGTACTGGGGAATGTAGGTCCCCTGCATAGGAGCAGCAGCCGTAGTCATGTACTGCAACGAAACATACACAGACACGCTTCATTCACACACGCAGCAAACAAAACTATGCATAGCATGGAATTTAAATTGTGACCAAACGTCGGCCGAGCTGCTGCCTCATCTTACAGTGCAATTGATGGTACTAACACATCAAAAGCTATTTTGCCAAGTGACCACTACAGATATGTCCCTAAAGGGACATGGTGATGTAAAAATATGACATGGGAGAACAAATTATTTATTTCCATGCATTTGCACACAAAATACTTGCATTTTTGCAGAGAAACTTTTGTTGACTGGCGATGGAAATAATATGAGATGTAATGCTTATGATAAGGAGGGGGAACACAAAACTTTTTCAAGTGAACACAAAAGCATTGAAGTATAATTTTTCCTCCCATCTCATATTTTTTTCCCATCATCATGTCTCTTTAGGGGCTCCATACAGGAAGAAGAATCTTGTTGAGATGTTGAGATTTTCACTGCTTCTATTAGTTGAATCCTTTTGCATTTTCATTCAATTTAGGCACTACTAGAAATGAATGATTGTACTTTTACTCATTACATTTACAATGATTTACAAGTTCATTTGGACCTTAAAAATATAAAGTACATATTTCACTGCTCATAATGATGTAAATCTATCATCTTCTTAAACATTTATATATTTTCTTTCTTGCTGAGTTGTATCTTCACTCAATGAAATCAATGTCAATGTAAGAGGTAAACAATTCTATAACTTGCCATGAAAATACAATAGTGACTTAACCTAAAATAATGTTTTTTTTTTTTAATTAAAAACCAATGTTGAATAAAAGCTTGAGTGCAAACAGGTTCAGTAATCAGTTTACAAACTAGTGGCATTTTAGTATTTATATACTATTATACTTTATAGTACTATACTGTAAATATTTTGAATTTAGTTTTCATTTTAATTTTAGTTTGAGTTTAATAAGTTTATGCAATTTCTATTCAGCTGTAATTTATTGCTATTTCAGTTTTAGTCATTTTAGTACTTCAACTTGAACTCGTTTCAGTTGGTTGCAAAGTCAATAGTTCTAATTTTCATAACCCATCTAATATTTTAGTTTTAGTTTTAATTAACAATAGCAACACTGCTACAAACAACTTTATTCTAAAGTCTAACAGCTATAAAATCAGATTGGCCAGTATCAGGTAAAAGGTTTCAGGATATTTAGTTCTCTTAATTAAGTTCAAAGAATAAAGTTTCACCTTTTTAAATGAGCTTTTACTTTTAAATACCTAGTACAAATCAATGTAAAACTTTATTTACTTTCACTCAGGTATGTTTTTGGCTAGATACAGTACTTTTAATTGAGTACAATACTGACACAGTATCCATATTTTTATTTATTCATAATTTTATTTCCCAGTCCTTTTACACCCCTGAGTAGAGCTAAACTTCCTTGTTCTTTTTTCCATAACAGTTTGCAAACTTTTAATTAGCGTTTAACTTTCTTCTTCGGCTCCTCTGCGATTCAGACCGGCAGAAGGTGAACAGGCCGTGCAATGAAGGCAGCGGACACACTCACAGTGCCAGAGGTACCCAGGGACAGGTGGTTCATCTGCTGGGTGAGGGGTCCCATCATGTTAGCGGGCTGCATGGAGATGGTGTGGTCCATGGCTGGCGTTATCACAGCACCCTACACACAT
>NW_015621177.1:0-1915 GCF_001515605.1 Sinocyclocheilus anshuiensis
TTATGATGAGGTTTGTAAAATGCTGGAGGTCACATGGGAAGGAGAGAATGATGCAACACTGTGAAAATCAGGAGAGCATAAGGTTACAATTTTGCAAGGAAATACATGATTTGTTTCAGTAACAAGTCACAAACGAGAATCAGAATCTAAAACAGTCATTGACTTAGTAAAGTAGTCTGAATGCCTGGTGAAATCTCGTAATGGTTTCATATTCAATCATTTTGCAAGTACTAATTGACTTGGTTTGGTTGTAATATGGGCCTAGACTATTGGTAAATGTCTACATTTACCAATAGTCTAGGCCCATATTACAACAAAGTATATCTTTAATTGTCAGAATATGAATAATTACTGTTTTTTACCTCAAATTACTTTGAGTTTTACCTTTCATATTATCATCGTAAGTTAAAAAAAGATTACATTAAATATGGGTTCACTTGCATTGTGGATAAAAATGGTTTGTGACAACAACAATGTGTTTTAGGAAGTGGATTTTCATCTGCCAAGAGCATGAAACAATTGAAATTAAAAATGTATGAATAAAACTAAATTCTGAATTGACAGCCTTATGTTAATAATTTTCATATTGTTGGACTTAATGGTAGTATTTATTATAAATAATTAATTATATAAATATAATAATTTAATTTAGTAATTTATATTGAATTGCATTTATAAAATTGATTTATGTTATAGTTATATAATCTTGCTTTTTTTGATGTATTATTATGTATGATAAAGAATGTTTATGTCCAATAAAATATGGGTCCTGAAACAAAAGCAGTTGAAAATCAGAGACCTAATTTTTAGAACCACAAAATTGATAATAAATGAGAAAGTTACAGGGAAAATCTTTAGACTGTATTATAGACTATACGTGAAAAATATCATCAAACTGCTTTGAAAACATCTTACAATGAATGATGCCTTTAATTGTTACTAGACCTGATTGCAGAATTACTTGTGCACAATGCCTTTTCATTAGATCCGTGAACTGGTGCCAGAGTCCCAGGCGTACATGGACCTCCTGGCTTTTGAGCGCAAACTTGACCAAACCATTATGAGGAAGAGGGTGGATATACAAGAAGCCCTCAAAAGACCAATGAAGGTATGTGATTGCAGTTAGAGTACACATTTCAGTGAGATATAGTTAGCATAGTTAGCAATAATATGGAAAATGTGGGTACAGCTCAAACTGTCTCTTCTCTTAAAGCAAAAGCGGAAACTACGATTGTACATTTCAAACACTTTCAACCCTGCCAAACCTGACGCAGAGGACTCTGAGGGCAGCATTGCATCCTGGGAGCTGCGCGTAGAGGGCAAATTGTTGGATGATGTAAGCATTCATGAGTTTGCATTCATAATCTTACCATCTGTTCTATAATGCAGCATTGAATTAATTTGCCATGACCACTGTTATTATATTATATTATTATGTATTAGTCAAAATATTATTTTTGCCACTTGTTCAATTTAGTTTAATAAAATGAGCAAATGTAACAATTCCTGACCATTTTTTTCCCACAACTTAATTTCATTGCGCACAATCAGTTGACATTTGTTTAATGGAAGTTTATTTAATCCACGCATGAATAATTTCCATTGACCATAGCTGAATCCAACTTAGTCCTTTTCATTGCATCTAGCAGATGTAACAAAATGTATTTAGGTTGGTAGGCTAGAACAAATCCATTCAAATTAATTTTTTTCTCTTTAAAAAGCTTAATTTAATTGCATAGAACAATTTAATTAAGCTAATTGAACGTTTTTATTTTTTTGAAGGTACTATTCTGTCAATGCTAATGTTTGTTTAGCTTCATTCAATTTGCAAGTCTCCTTTTTTAAGCTTTGTCTTTTATTCCCTGTGCGTTTTAGCCTGGAAAACAAAAGAGGAAGTTTTCGTCTTTCTTTAAGA
>NW_015621178.1:0-1915 GCF_001515605.1 Sinocyclocheilus anshuiensis
TGCCTCCAATAGAGGAGAAAAGTGGAGACCCTAATGAGCCGAATGCGATTTGACTCCCGCCGGTGAGTGCTGAATACTCTTTGTCTTCTATTGAGAATGAAATAATCATGTTCTTTTGTTATATCATCACTTTAAGTCGCCTATGAAATGAACTACAACAGCAGAATCGCAGAAACATCAGCGTCGGAACCCGAAGTTTGTTTGCGCTGCGCGATCATACACTGCTCTCCAGCTGCGTATCAGGTTTTATCTTCCATGGAGGTCTTATTTACAAACCCTAAGAGGTGTTCGGCAGCTGTAGCAATGACTCACTCGCTGAGCGTCATCATCTTTGATGCACAAAAGACCAATTTAGGGCCCTTTATTCTTGGAGACGCAACAATACAGCAAATGCAATTACTGGCACAACGTGAACTAATCAAAATCTCTGCTTAAACAAAAGCAGAGGAATGTCATGGATTTATTATTTTTTCCTCAGAAGAACATGGAAAGGGAGGAAGGTTCCTGTGATCTGAGGATGTTTGCCCTCTAGTGGAGCAGAAGACGCAACTGCAAGCCTTGGCTGGTGTTCAAAGGGCCCGGGGCAATGGCACACTCAGCATTTAGTTCATTCAAAACCAACATAAGACAGCAAAACAGGTCACAGATTGTGTCATCAAACGATTTGGATCTGAAAAACCATGAAATTCGAAGCATATGCAATGCTATAATGTCCATAAGAGCTATGCTTCAAAGACATTGAGCTTCTAGTAAAGTTACGGACTGTATGCTACAGATACAGAAGTCAACTGATTAAATGCATGAACAAATCAGAAAGTGTTGCATTTATCAGACATGTTTGAGGTGACTTTGACCATGTAAAATGGAGAATAAATGCATTAAAAAGAGAAAAATCACTAGCATGAGCAGAGCAATGCAATCTGATCTCTATGAATAAAAAACTGACCAGACCAAAGATGAAAGTTTTTCTGCACATAAACCACAATCTAGTCCACATCTGCCCACAAATCCTCTACTTTGGAGTTATTGCATCAAATATTTCAACATCAAAGCACGGATTCACCGCACAACCTTCAGGATCATGTTCATGCAGAGGTCTTCCCCTCCTGATCTGCTGCCAAACTCAGAAAAACGCTCCCATAAATCCCTGATCTCGAGCTTACCTTCTTCCGGGGCTGCCATTTCATCATATTTGTAAAGCAAAAATGAACAGCATCAAAACATCACGATGGCAGAGAAGTGGGATTCAGGATGAGGACATAAAGTCACAGCGTCTCCGGACGGCAGATTCATGACGCTCTCCAGGCGCGCAAACGTGCGTAAAAGCGCAGAGCTCTGGAGCCGCTAGTGTCCTCCTGATAATCCAACACTCGCAGTCCGGAGATATCTGCTCGTTTGAGCTTCAACTGGTAGTTTGTGTTCGTTTAAAAGCGCGATGAAGATTATTATGATCGTACAAACGCAGAAGGGACACTTGGCACACTATATGCGGAGACATTCGCTCTCCATCGTGACAGCGCGCTGATGTGCCTCGCGCGGAGGAAAGAGAAGAAAAACTTTCCGTTCTGATAAACGCTACGCGATCGTTCGCTCGAAACAGTCCGGGTTTCTTTAAATGTTAAGTGTTCCGAACGCGCGCAAGAGACGAAAAGTTCTGGATGAAAGCCAGCGATGATGGAAAATATTCCCAAAAAATCACAGTGGATCGAGATTCCAGAGATGATGCGTAATTCTACACATACACGCGCATAGAAAAGAAAACCCTCAAAGACGCGCAGAAACAGAAGGATCCGGTTGGAGAGAAGAAGAAGAGGAGGAGGAGTGGGAAAAGAAAAACAGAACAATCCTTGGAATTTGAGAGTTGGACGGGGAAGGATATCCTCCGACAGCGCAGAACTGGAGCGCAGAACACTAA
>NW_015621179.1:0-1911 GCF_001515605.1 Sinocyclocheilus anshuiensis
TCATAAATCACTCAATTTTGAATGTTTTTCATCCAAAAAACTTTAGTAATATTATAATGACACCTCAGGGAACATAATAAAATAATAAAAAAAAAAAAACACGTCATGACCCCTTTAAGGTGCAGTCACATTAGAGAAAAAAAAAACTGTTGTCAGTAGTGTAAAGATGTAAAGCACAGCTCGCACAGAAGCCACTTTCACTTTTAGAAGTCAGTTTCCCAAACCAAGCAGCTTTCTGTTAACCAATGCGGTGAATTTGCGTGACCAACTTGAACATGAGCAAAATCTGTGAGAAATTTTTCGCCCTCATACGAAACTCCCGATCAAGCGGAGTTGACTGGATTCTGCCTGTGAAATTTCACTGAGCAACGATAAATGTGACCACACTTTTACTCAAAGAGTAAGTGATTTCAGTGGGTCTCATCCAGTCAGAGTCTGGAGTCCTATCCGTTTTATACTAAAATCCTTTAATTACAGCTTTCTAGCACAAGGTGGTCTTGACAAGACCTTTATTGTAGCTTATGATCATGTCTATAATATTTCACAGGGTTTCAAAAAAGGTATTTTTTTTTAAACATTATAAATGTGCAGTCACCTTTGTCAAAGCCTGCCAGTCGAACTCTCCCACAAGTATCAAACATAGATAATGCCTGGATTCTGCCTTTCACAGCATTTGAACTTAATTACCCATCTGTGCTGATTATGCTGAACAGGCAATTTAGATGACAGTCGTCCAGTCTGCAATCTCAGGTTCTACTGATTCTGTACAGCTTCAATATGACTCCTAATCACCATGATCCTTAGCATGAAATTAGAAATCTTGACACAAATACATGGTCGGGCCGCGGAACATGTCTTGAGCTGAATGTTAATGCAAAAGAAGTGACTAGCCATGACTCACAATAATAGAAATAAATGGTAGCTATCGCCTTACCAACAATACAGGTAGAAAGAGAGACAACGATTGCTCTGAAGATGAAGAGATTGTGCCATTCTGTGATCTTAAAACCAGCAGGAATCAGGGGAATAGATTTGAAGCTGTAAAAGACTTCCAATTGACCGGTGGGATAAGACTGTCTTCGGGGAGTGAAGTGAGGGGAGGAGGCAAGGGAGCAAAGGGATTTAATGACTGACCTGAGCCACCTCTTTCTTTCTGCCTATCTCTTCTTCTTTTGAACAGCTATCTGTCTTGTCCTTGAATCTGGCGTGCTGGTCAGATGGATTTACCAACTGATGGCTGTCAGCGAGGGAGGGACGTCTCCAGAATAGAAAGCCTGTGCCTCAGGGAGGCGTACGACACTGTGGCCATGACCCTCTTTTCAGGAGCAGATTTAAGTGCTGCATGCTAACCAGCGGCCTTGTGACATCCTGCACGTTCACTTTGCCAGGAAGCTTGAGGAATCTGTGTGCTACTGGGAGGAGATGAACACACTGAGATCTGTTGTATGTGCCGAATTATAAAACAGATACTGTATAAAACAGACTCAAAAGTTGAATTGGATGAGGCATGTTCACAAATGAGGTTTTGTCGAAATTGCAATGGGCTGAAAATGATAAACCAATCAGTATGTTTTCCCATGTATGCCATAAAGTGTTCTGGATTTTCTTGTATAAATAGAATAATAATCATAGTTTATTTTACAGCTGTTGTTGCAAATTTTCTTTGCAAAGAAAACATTACAATAAATTGTTTACAATTATTTTAAAATTAAAGGGATAGTTCACCCAAAAATGAAATTACCCCATGATTTAGTCACCCTCAAGCCATAGGGGTATATGACTTTCTTCTTTCAGACGAATACAGTCGTAGTTATATTAAAAAAATGTCCGGCTCTTCCAACCTTTATAATGGCAGTGAATGGGTGATGAGATTTTGAAGCCCAAAAAAGTGTGTCCATCCATCATAAAAAG
>NW_015621180.1:0-1916 GCF_001515605.1 Sinocyclocheilus anshuiensis
CTACATATAATATTCAGCTTCATGAATGATGTCATTCCTTATCGTATAACTTACTTCGGCAAGCAATGAGCAATCCTGGTACTCTCTGTGGTAGATTCCTTAAATTTTTCACTCTTGCTCAGGAGTCGTGAAAAATATATGAGCTGTACCTTCCCACTGAATCTTAAGGGCTCTTTATTATAGAACCTGTTCATATGGCACTGATAAAACGATGATGTAAGAACTGACCTGAAAATATAAATAAAGGATGCCTAGAAGAAGCTTCTTCTCTGCAGTAGGTTTTTGCACTCTGTTATATCCTAGCATTAGTATTGCATTGTCTCACTGATGTTATGGTTAATAAGTTATTCCATAAATTATTACATATTTCGCATGTTAACTTACATTAAAATATATATAGACTGCATACTGTTTTAATAAGATGTTACTATGTTACAAAATGTTGCTCGGATTGAAGTGTGGGGTGCCAATGTGTCTCTAGTAACGAATCAATTGTTGGATTGTTTTCTCAGAGTTACTCTATGGCGGTGTACCTGGTCAAACAACTGTCATCTACAATGCTTTTGCAGAGGCTACGGGCTAAAGGCATCAGAAATCCAGATCACTCCAGAGCACTCAGTAAGCATGCACATTCCCAAGAGAAATAAAGCTGTCCTGTTTGTTGTCCTAAAACCTGGAGAAAATGATCATTTTTGAGCTATGGGTTTCCACAGGAATTTCCATTGGGTTTTTAGAATAGCAGATTTACACTTTTGATTTATACTACTGTTATTTTATTCAGCAAGGATGCATTAAATTAAAGTCGAGTAAGGACTTTGTTGCCAAAGACTTCTATTTCAAATAAATGCTGTTTTTTTATGTCTATTCATCAATCCTGAAAAACAAAAGTCCTGAAATATATTTAACCAGTTATTTTAAATTGTAATAATTGCCTCAGATGTGAATTTTGAAACCTCTGTGTTTGAACAAGTTGCTAAAAGAGGACTTCAGTGACTGAACAGCTCTGTTAAGTTTGAAGTTAGTTTTTTTTTTCTTGATATCTAATCTAAAGATGGCAATGAAGATGGATTTTTTTATTGCTAGTTTAATTCAGACAGAAATAGTCTCTGTGTCCTCTTGTTCCTTCCTCAAGGCAAAGATAAACTATATTGTGGACTAATAATTTGTTGGTGTATTATTTTATCCAATTTAAAACCTTAAAAATTGTGCTCCATAGACTAGTCAATAGTCATTTTCTTAAACCTATCAAGACTAAGTAGTGCTTGATTGTGTATATATACCAGAATCTTTTATTCTGTATAGCATGGTGTGAGTTCATCTAGGATCGATCTAATCACTGACAGAAATGCAACATCCCAGTTCTGCTTTACACAGATTGCTCTTTGTTCTTGTCTGCCCTTCAAACTTTCCATGATACTTTAAAATTTTATGTAGCAACCTATAAACTGTCTGAAGAGGCTTGTTAATTCTGAAAGAACGCCCTGATGCCCCTGTTGTAAACAAGCTACAGCACAGCAGCCTGAGGCAGCTCAACCAAATTCTGAAGCACTAATATTTATTCACATGATTTCAGAAATACAAACAAGTGTTTTAGAAATATTTTAAAGTGTAATGGTGAAGATTATGGCTGTGAATATCATATTTGTCCAACGATAACCCATTTAATAAATACACACTACTTGTTCAAAAGTTGGGGATTGTGAGATTTTTTTTTTTTTTAATTACCAGCACCAAGGCTGCTTTTTTTTATCAAAATTGAAATAAAGCAGTAATTTTGTGAAATAATATTTCAATTTAAAATAATAATAATAATAATTTTCTTTTACTATTTTCTATTTTAATATATATTAAAAAGTAATTTATTCCTGTGATGGCAAAGCTGAATTTACAGCAGTCATTACTCCAGTCTTCAGTGT
>NW_015621181.1:0-1918 GCF_001515605.1 Sinocyclocheilus anshuiensis
CTGTCACACCCGTGCCTGTTGTTGAAAGTTTACAGGTAATGCATGACTACGTATTACATCGAACTGTTTTATAATAAAAGAGCATGGGCAATCTGTCATAGTTTTTGTAAGAAAGTAACCTTGAACCCTTTATGTTGTAGCTGAATGGAGGAGGAGATGTTGCCATGCTGGAACTCACAGGACAGAACTTCACGCCTAACCTAAGAGTCTGGTTTGGAGATGTAGAGGCAGACACAATGTACAGGTAAAACCACCACACCAGTTACAGTGCTGTACAGTTCAGCAAATAGAACAGCACCTGGCAGTAGTGAATCATGCACATTTTAAAATAAGAGTCCTGGTGAATATTGGGCTTGTTTATAAAAAAATAAATAAATTGGGGTTGTTCATAATTAAAAGTTGTGCATTATGCATATAATCTTTTTTCTTTTTCTTTTTTTTTTAGCAAGTCATTAACATTTTAAAATAACCGTCCTTGTGCATGTTGGTGCATTATGCATACAAACGTTTAAGGTTATTATTGGTATTTTGGTTGCACAATAAACTTTATCTGGCATTTAATTCAACAAACTCTTCATGCCCCGTCACATGAAGGAAAGACTAAGAATGTTATTTAACATACATTGTGCAAATACTAGTAAAATCGACACAATCTGTTTATTACCTTTCTTTAAAAATCATTGTGCATTGCAATTGATATCTATCTATCGATCTATCTATACAAAATAAAAAATAATACATGTCTAGAGTATTTTCAGTCTTCAGTATTTAAAGTCTTTATTGAATGTATACTGCAGAATTTGTAATGAAGTTAAAGAATCTAACATGCAGAATTTATTCTGAGATTGTATGGTTTTTATTAGATATAACTCTAGTTATAAAGGTCTTAAAGTCTTAACTTTGCAGATACCCTGTGATATATTAATCTCTATTTATGTTTTCCTGTGAGCATAATCGTTACAAATATATTGAGAATATTCATTACATGATTGTCAGCAATTCATAGTTCCACGTTCTGTTTCCTGCAGGTGTGGCGAAAGTGTGCTCTGCGTGGTTCCCGACATTTCTGCGTTCCGTGAGGGGTGGCGTTGGGTTCGGCAGCCAGTGCAGGTTCCTGTGACTTTGGTCCGTAATGATGGCATCATCTACTCCACAGCTTTGACTTTTACCTACACGCCAGAGCCGGGACCACGTCCTCACTGCAGCGCCGCGGGAGCCATACTGCGGGCCAACAGCAACTCCTCCACCTCACCATCTTCATCCTCCAGCCTACTGCTGCAGTCAGCCGTCGACAGCCAGGCAGGATACGCAGCAACAGGGAGCATATCTTCATCTTCCTCTTCCTCGGCTATGTCTGTCTCCTAACCTGGGAATCTCAGTGTGTGTTTGCATGTGTGAGTATGTGAGCCTTTGTGAGAGATGGTGATTCGTCCACTCGTAGACTCTTCTGCATAGATTCATGGGATACGGATCACAAAAATGGATAATGGTGCCACAGAGAGAGAAGAAAAGAGAGACAAGACTTCACACAAAGACTGGACAGAACAAATGAAGATGTCTCTTTTCTACTCTCTCTTTCTCTCTCTTTGTTGCGGTTCTTTTTCAGTCTGTTTCCTCACGTCGGGGGAAGTGGCTAAAGACGTGATGTGTGCCGTGGATCAAGATGCCACAGGATCAATGCATTAGCCTTACATAAAAACAATCAAAAAACAACAACGAAAAACACTTTTTTCAAAACCAAGCCTTTTCTAAGTTAGTGCAAGCTGGAAGTGGCTTTGAGTGATGTTGTTTTCTACTAAAGGGCTTAATGCACTGTTTCGCCAGGCTTGGAAGAAAAGTTATCATAGTAATATAGTTTTTACGGACCAAGGAATATTATTATTATTATTTTTATTGATATATAATTTTATAAGCTTTA
>NW_015621182.1:0-1913 GCF_001515605.1 Sinocyclocheilus anshuiensis
TTGACTGCTCAACATGTTTGCTTTGAAAATAAATCCACCCTGTAGCGTATCTGATCAATGTGATATAATCGAGGTCTGTTGGCTGGTGACAGCAGGTAATGTTTACGGCACAGGAACTCGCTGCGTCTGTTATTAATGAAGGAGCTCTGTCCCTGCAGTGGGTCTAATTCACACGTGTGTAATCTGCAGCAATTATTAGCCTAACCTTTTGCGCGCCGCGTAGATGTGCATCCGATTAAAGGCGTCTTCTAGCATGGACACACATGGTGAAGTGTTAGCGGGGGTTGAGGGTTGCTCTGAATGCTGGTGAACTACACCTCTGCAGAAAGCATTGTCCCGTCTAGATGGAATTCTGCCTCATTCTCTGCTGGGCTTTTACAGCCCGACATAAACAGAACCACAGGCAGCCAGTTCCACACTACTCGTGTGTGTGTGTGTGTGTTTTCAAGTGTCTGAGGGGATGTGTGTGTATCGGTTTGTGAGGGCTTATTGTATATTTTCTGTATGTCTGTTTGTTTTCTTGTAGCTCAGCTGGTGGAGCATGGCGCTGGCAACTCCAAGGTCATGGGTTTGATTCCCAGGGAACACACTGATACAATGCATAGATTGAATGGAAGACTTGTTCAGAAAGCCAACAAAAAACCGCCAAACCTTTTTTTTTTGGGGAACAGTAAGATTTTTGGTCCCACTTAATATTAGGTGGCCTTAAAGAAATGCAGTTTTGATCAACATTATAGACTTCTTTCAAGGACATAAAAAATAGACCCTATGCTTTTGAACGGCAGTGCATCTGAAACAGATCTGCATAGCTGTTTGTGCTGAGCAGCAAGCAAATGCATGAACATTTACACATATGCATTTGGCATATGCTTTTATCCAAAGCTACTAACATTGGAGCTAAACATTTTATAAGTTCACACATCCCCTGGGAATCAAACCCATGACCTTAATGTAGCAACCACTATGCTGTCTGAGCTATTCAAGTCATAATAATCCATTCAGCATGCATAGGGGTTTATTAATCAACTAATAAAGCAATTACAGCTTTAGTGTGAACTTCAGAAACTCAGCTAAATGTCCCCATCCTTTTATGACTAGTTCTCCCTCTGACATACAATTACAAGGCAGGATGAAGGGGTCTGAGCTGCTTCTTGTCTATTTGAGAGTATGATTTAGTGATGTGAGGTCATTAGGAAACCCCAGTGTGGACTGGGATTGTTTCGTTTGGCTGTAGTTTGCGGCTTGGGAGTTTTCACTGTGAGATTTGGCCTCTCTGGACAGGCACTTCCTGCTCGGGGACCTTCTTCAGTTTACTACTTCCTTCTTGTGCAGACAGGCGGACCAATGGGGTGTCAGATCGCCGTCAGATCTCAGTATATATTTGTCAGGCTGTTGAATAAGGGTGCTGATGTCTCAGAATGGGCCGCACACATTCGAGAGTCTCAGAGTCTTACGTCAGAACAGCAAAAGTAACACTTGAGAAGTGCTATACATGTTATCGTTGATGAGTTCCTCGTTCCTCACTTGCAGAACTAACAGCCTTATGAAAAATAAAAAAAATATTGCAATAGTTTCTCACAGATATTAGCAAGATAAAATGATGAGCAAATACAGAGTTTCTGAAGTCTTACATGTACTTCACATGTTTCTCCTGAGAAAAGACCCCTGAAATCTCTGTCCTCTTAGGTTTTTGCAACAGATCTCAGTTTTAAACTGTAGGCAGATTTGCTATCAAAGTCTGCAATTAAATATTAGAGAGCTCATAAGTTGAACATTTTACATTTGAATTTTTAATTTTTAAATGTTAAATTTAAATGTTTATATTTTAAATTTTCATCAAATTTTCTCAGGGCCAATTGATTATACACATTCGTTTTAAAGGGGTCATATGATGCGATTTCAAGTTTTCCTTT
>NW_015621183.1:0-1919 GCF_001515605.1 Sinocyclocheilus anshuiensis
TGCCACCCTATTAAAAAAATCCTAGAATCACCCCTGCTAGTAGAATGAAAATAGATATGAGTTCGTTTTAAGGATTAAACGTTATACCAGCTTGCCATATGTTGGCGAGAGAGTCTGATTCTGAATCATCTGAACAATCACACAGAATACACATAAATACACAGAGCATTACACATTAAAAAAAAAAAACAGAAGCACGACTGAAATAACTCTAAAGACAACAAATTTAGCACACTCCCAAATACACATTAACAGTAAATATTAGTCATCCGCAGATGACACTGAATGAAACTGGTTACGCTGTCAGAATATTTGCAGTAACTTGCATAAAAATATGCTTCAGCCACTTTTTCCTAATTTTGATATCCTCTTGAAGCACGTCTGAAGGATCTTCTGATATTACTTGAATATACACTTTTCAATGTATTCGAGTATATTTAGGTTTATAACGCATCTGGTTCTCACCTCATTAATGAAATTGTAGTTTGCGAGTAAAGCTGCAAAGTCCTCCTCAGCGTCAGCTGCCTCCGTAATAATCCTATGATACGTGCAGCATGATTAAATCATAAATTAATCTATTACTAAGAGCGCTTTTCTTCCCTTTTTCATCAAAACAATAGTTGCATAGTATGACTTAAGCGCAGTAGGGAGGACAATCACGCTTTGGCACCTTATAAGGCTGTGAATTGCATTGAAGCTGCACAACCATCCCTCAACACAGAATATTCTGACTCACTTTCAAACTCAAATGTTCATTTCCTACACAAATGAAGGTATGCATATAAAAATAAATGACACAATAAGTGTAATGCATATGGCCAAAAATATTTCATTTTATAGCTTTTATTTTCATCCTTGCCTAGACATTTAATGTAAATTATCTGCAAATAATAAGAAAATTTAGCAAAATAAACAATATCTCTCTATTAAGCAGAAAGCAATAAAAAAAAAATTTAAATTACACGCAGAGCAAATTTAAAAAAAAAAAAGGTAATAGTAAACTAGTAATTACGAGAAAAATATTGCAATTATTAGATAAAAATTCATAGACTAAATCAGAACTGCAAAATGTAAACACAGAATTCAGAGAAAAAAGTTAGAATTGTGAGATATAAACTTAGAATTGTAAAACTCTGAATAAAGACATCATAAAGTCTGAATTGTAAGATAAAACAATGCAATACCTTTTTTTTCTGTGACGGAACCAGCCTTATTATAAAAATCTAAAGAAACACTATGAAAACATCTCAAAAACAGCCTGCATGTAAGAAAAAGGCCCTCCGATATTACTGACATTTCTGCTATAGTTCATTATCAGTTTTTAAAACAAAGGAAGTTAAACAATATTTGCAAGGTGATAAATACTTTCATTGTGGTAACTCATTGTTAAACTCGCTGATAAGATAACGATGAGTAGTGATATGATTTCATTTCCAAATTTCATTCTTATAAAGTGTTCTAAGTCAGGCCGAAATACAGTATTTCATTCTGAGGTGATAAATACATTTATGTTTCATTCTCAAGCACACAAAACACATTAACATCTCATAATAGAATGAGTGCAGATTATTATGACATGTTTGGCTGTCCTCCCGCGTCCCCCTGTGCCTCCTCCAGCATCTGCTTGTACTGGCTTTTGAAGAACCCAGCCTTGTAAAAGGAGAAAATAAGCAGGAATAAAGCATTTAACAATATAGATAGTGTTGGCAGGTGAAACTGAAGGGCCAGTGATTAAAATTGACTGTATGATGTGATATACCTTATAGAGGGCCGCTGTGATGAGAGCCAGTAGCAGCAGTCCTCCTATTACACCTCCAATGATCTCTTTAGTCAGATTCACCTCCTCATACACCTCCACTTGAGTATTAATCTACATAAATAGAAACATGTGAATTTTAGCAGTCAGATGTCACACTCAA
>NW_015621184.1:0-1916 GCF_001515605.1 Sinocyclocheilus anshuiensis
GAAGTGAGCAGGTTTGCAGCAAACTGGTGAACTGCAGGAGTTGCTTGCTTAACATCAACTGTCAGTGGGAACCACAACAGCAGGAATGTCACGCTTTGCATGGTGAGTTGAAGTATGGATGAATGGATAGATGTACTGACAGAGCAATTTCATGTCCATATAAACAGTGGTTAAAGTAGACATTTCTTCTGTGTAACAATTGTTTACAAGGTTATCATCTAGAAAGGTTAGTAAGATTAAAATAATAATAATAATAAAGTAAATTAATACTTTTATTCAGCAAGAACACATTAAAAATTATAATGAAGACATTATAATGTTACAAAACACTTCTATTTCAAATACATGTTCTTTTGCAGTTTATATTTATCAAAGAATAATGGAAAAAAAGTATCACCGTTTCCACAAAAATATGAAGCAGTTTCCAATTGTTAAAATGATGAGAATGTTTCTTGAGCACTAAATCAGCATATTAGAATGAATTCTGAGGAATCATGTGACTCTGAAGACTGGAGTAATGACTGCTGAAAATGTATATATTAAATATATTAAAATAAAGAACAGGTCTTTTAAATTGTAATACTATTTTAAAATATTACAGTTTAACTGTATTTTTGATGCAAGCTTGGTGAGCATAAGAGACGTCTTAACAAAAAATCATAAAAAAAAATCTCACTGATCCAAAACTTTTGAACAGTAGTGGAAGTGTCAAAAAAGTGTCACACCTGACCTGTCTCTTTGATGGCCCTAATCTCTGAAAACAGCACAGGGAGTGGTCCACACATTTGAGCTAATCAGAACACCAGCCAGTTACAAGTGCTCTCTACCTGTGATCATTTTGTGCATTCAGATTTGTTGACCCCGGGTTTGCTGACATGATGATTTTTGGGGGACATGATTTTGTAAAGGGCAGAAAAGTTAAGAAAAGTTTAATTTGTGAGTAAATGGCCATAATTCATGTACATTGAAAGTTTGAGCTGGCCGTTCTCCTGCAGTCTCTCTGTGTCTGATATCATGATCTTCTCAAGGACATAAGCCAGAAAGACTCATTTTTAAGCTGTCATATTTCTGACTGATAGCTCAATTGGAAGCATACATACACACACAAACTAACACCTTTATCTGCGAAGGACATCAACTCTGTAGTAAAGACGTGTATATCCAAGCATGGAAAATGGCGACCTTTGCAGCTGTATAGTACATCACGTATGAGTTCTGACCTGGATCAGAAGGCCAGTTCCAAGTGCAGTAATTATTCAAGTTTGCTGAGCTATTTATCCACTCATGGCTGAGCAGCCTGTCAAGAAACCCAGGGTTTATTGTTCTTTTTCTTCGCTCTGTTATTTCTGTCTTTATCACATAACAGCCTGTATCTTAGAGTATAATCAACCCGCATTTTATAAAATACACAGTTGAAAAGAAAGGGATGCTTATTTTTATGCTATTTTTAGTGCTGTGTGGTTTCATAATTGACTATGACCATGTGCTTTTCCTTGTGTTTTTTTCTTTTCAGAAATGTGAGGGGTGGGTGTTTGTGGTTAACCATTGTCTCAGTTAATTATTCAGAGCTGCTCACAGTAATGAGTTCAAACCCCAGATTGTAGCATGGTCCTTAACTTTAAGATATAGTTTGATTTACACTTACTGTTCAAAAGTTTGGGGTTGATAAGATTTTTTATTGTATTTGAAACAAGGCTGCATTTATTTGACCACAAATACAGTAATTTTGTGAAATATTATTACAATTTAAAATAACTGTATATGACAATTGTAAAATGTTATTTATTCCTGTGATGGCAAGTCTGAATTGTCAGCAGCCATCACTCCAGTCTTCAGTGTCACACGACCCTTCACAAATTATTCTAATATGATGATTTGGTGCCCAAGAAACATTTCTTATTATTATCAATGTTGAA
>NW_015621185.1:0-1919 GCF_001515605.1 Sinocyclocheilus anshuiensis
TGATACAGTTTTTAAAGCCACATTAGAACAATTCAAGTGCTTACAAATATTAGTTATTGCAGTGATACCACAAGAATACCAAAAAAGATGTACTTTTCATAAAACAGAGAAAATGTATGTGTTGTACAAACAAAGTCCATAAAAAATGTGTTTTGAGGATTAAATGTTCTTTTCTGTCATCACTATTCATTCAAAGTCGTACAATCGTTCAATGAACCATAATAATAAGTTTATCAAGTCCTGAAATAATAATTTTATCATCAGGACACATGTTGATCTGATTCTTAACCCTAAACAAGAAGCATACTATGTCATGTAATACTGGGGTCAAAAGTAAATGCAAACTAAATCAGGTACTTCTATGCTCCTGAGTAATAGGCAACGTATTCATTAATGAATGCCTTTGGGGGGAAATAAGTTAAAAAGGAATGTGTTACCATTTTATCCATCAAGATATAGACTAAATGACAGTAGCTGATGGAAAATGCAAAGAGCAAGCAACATATTTAGATTTTGTGCTCAACAAAGGCCACAAGCTTGTGAAGCCAAACATCCCCTAATGTAAGGGAAGAAGACTTTTTACTAAATTGATTTAATATTTCAAACACTTGCTAAATATGAGGAAGAAATATCAAGGAATAAGATTACTGTTTTTGTGCTTTAATGTTTTAGAATAAAGATCTTCTCTGGGTCATACTGTCACAGAAAAGGTCCACTGAACATTGGGAATGTCCAACCATTCAACGTCATTGCATCAAGACTTCATTAATCACTGAGTACTGAGTTCTGGTAAGTTGAGCTTACACTATGGTAAAGCTCACAATGTACTGATACAGTACTGATACAGTGTGAAAATCTACTCAAACGTCATCTCTACACATTTATGAGAAGTAATTCCCACATATACTGCATGTCCTGTACAACAAAAGTATTAGGAGATCCACATTGCAGGCACACACTAAACTGCTTAAAGAACATCACCCCAAACCTGCTATTTTGTACATATAAAGCCTTCTATTTGTTCAATACAATCACTGAATATTATCCACAACCTCTAAACAAAAATACCATGTAAGTCTACATAACTGGCAAAAGCACATCAACAGAATACTCTTAAAATGAAAAATACAACTTAACTAGCAATGTCAAAATTAAGTTATAAAGGTTTTCCTCTATAAATGATCACAAAGTTTATTGTATAGTTTGATATCTATTATTGTCTGCTTAAGGTATGGTTTTATATGGTTCAATCACATCTTAAATCAAGATGTAAATCTTCATTCTCTTAAATGATCAAAGCAACAATTTAAGATTAATAGCTCTAACAACATAAGCAGGGCTGAATTGGAAATTTAACAAAAAAATCAAATATTTAAACATCTTTTTCTTATTTTTCCTTAACTTAAATGGGTCATAAATAAACTTAAAGCTATCGTTTTAGGCCAGTAAAGAGGGAATTAAAGTCTATTAATGCCCTTTCTACACCAGCCTGTGCTTTTAATAGAGAGCAATGTTTTTTGGAATTGCTTCAAAGTGCTAAATAACAGCATAAAGGCCACTAAAACAACAGAGGTGTACGCAAGTCTTCCACGTAACTATCCAAAAAAGTAATCACTCATTTTTTGTTTGCAGTAAATCAAATAAAGTACTAATGTGAAAGAAATCAGTTTCATTTATAACAGTCATTCCTGATTACTGAAAAGTGAACTTCGAAATAATACAGGGAAATGCTTTCGAAAACAAATGTATGTTTTAAGCAACTCTTGGCATGCAATCCAAGATGCATTCAGGAAACTCTGACAGTCTGAATACTGTTTATAGAAATAAGGTGTAATAAGTATGATCAAATGCTATTAATAAATCCCTGGGTTTCATCTGCAAGTGTTTCCCAAAGTAAATCATGTGACAGTTTAAAGGAG
>NW_015621186.1:0-1918 GCF_001515605.1 Sinocyclocheilus anshuiensis
ATGATGACAGAAGTTTCATTTTTGGGTGAACTATCCCTTTAAATGATGGGTAGCGTCCCAAATCCTGAAGACATGCACATTCCATTCACATTCTCAGGCAGCTGTGGCTACTTCCTGTGTTCACAACAAACACACACACACAAGACAGAATTATGACTTGTGTGACATTTATCACAGTGAGGGATTTGACTAATATCAGCGGAATATTCATGGGTTAATGGAAAGGAAATTCATCTGCACAATTGGATTTCGTAACAGCAGAATCCGCCAACCCTAGAGACTTGCTAACGGCTCCTGTGAAATTACCCATCTGCCCTTTTCCCTTCCCCAAGCCTGATGTTCACTCTCGTTCGCTCACTCACTCTCTCCATCGCTGCCTCTGTCTGCCCCCTTGCTGTTTTGGGCCAGCTTAGTGGCGATTTGATTGTTGGGGGCCATTTATGAAAACAGTAGGGAAGGATTGACTTGACTTGACCAAGCTGATTTGCATACAAATATATATCCAGTCCAAGCAGTGGCCCCTCAGGGGATTGTGGGATATTACAGCTGGAATAGCTGGTGACCAAGCAGGTAAATTGAGTAAGAAAATATACTTTTTGCAGAAATTGGTGAAAATAGATAGATATGTAACTTGTGATGGGTTTATCAAGCTCTGGTTGCCATAGCGACAGATGGAAATTATTATGGGGAGTTACAGTATGTCGAAGTGTTGGCGCCACGTTTGCAGTCATTCCCTCAGAACTCGTAGTGTTTCAATAGCTGGAGATTTGCACAAGCTAAGTTAGTAATCACAGGAGTGAATGTACAGTTTGCTTCAGATAATATAATTGTCAATTTACAGCACTATATACTTGTAAATGCATCATGTAAGTACACTCTGTGATGAAACCGTAAAGATATTTAGCTGACAGTTATAGTGTGAGGTAGTGTTAAGCCCTTGCAATGTATTTCACTAGTTCTCATGTTTAAATATTGTGGATTGAAGATGCTGTTGTTTTTGTTATTATTATTTTATTAAGACACTAAAAATATGAAAGAAAAAATGGGTTGGAAACATGGGCTAGACTCGAACCTGAATCTCCTACATGAGCATGGGCTAAATGTGTGCAAGCGTGCAATATTAAGCCACATTTCTATCAAGAAAAAAATAATGTTAAATAGCGTGCCTCGTCGTTCTGTATGGAAGGACACAGACCCTGGTTTCAGGAAACCACCGAGACATTAAATATTAATAAAAAAAAGACTTGAGAAAAACCAAAGTGACATCCAGTACACCCATTAAAAGTACATTTCGCCCAGGAAAGTTGAGTTTTAAGTGCCTTGCTGAACGAAGCCACTGTGATGGATCATCCCTTACGAGGGATGAATTTCCAACCTTTTTGCAACCATCCCCGATGTTTAACCACTGAGCTACACCATCCAGAGAAGCCATAAAATAATAGTTGTTATGGTTACAAAAACATACCTATACCTGCAACAATGTTGCATTTGAATGATATAATAGGATATAATAGCTCATTTCAGAGTTGGTGGTTTCTATAGGCCAGATATTGTAAACAATGATTAAGCAATGGAATTGACATACATTTTTTGTTACTATTTATTACTAGTTTACCACTATTAATATTTGAAAAACAAAATTTCTGCCAAAATATTATTAATTAATATCTCATGAAACTTGTTAATATATACAGTAACATTGTCACGACCCCGGTTCTGTGTCTTGTTTGGTATGGACTTTTATGTTGAAATGTATTCTCTGTTCTCATTGTTTCTGTGTTCGCTTCTGTGTTCCTTATTGTTGATATATTACCCTGCGTTCCATTCAAAAGGGCTCATCCCTATGCCCTAATCCCTTCAAAGGGTTTATCCCCCGGAGTGAGAGCTTTGAAGGGTTGAAGGGTGTAGGGGACCAAAC
>NW_015621187.1:0-1923 GCF_001515605.1 Sinocyclocheilus anshuiensis
ATTTTTTTATTTCATTATCATTTCTTAGAAAATAATAAAACAAATAAAAAAAATAAATACATACATTTTTTTTCTGCCAAATTAAAGTCATGTGATGCGACCAATATGAAATTATGAAAATGCGATTTTTAATGAAAATGCAAGGTTAGTTCACAGTGTAAAATCTCATATGATAAACCAAAAAAGTATGATATATATAAAATATTAATTCATATCTAATTCATTATACAGGTAAAATAAAATATATAAATAGAATATATCAAACTTTGCATATTAGTATTGATTAAAAATTGTATAAAAGTTTTTAAAACCATAAATACAAAGATTACATTTCTAAGAATTTGCACCTGCTTTAAACATTTTTTTTAATATTTAAATATTTGTATCTTTATCTTTGACACTCATTGACGTCATTGCCAGGAAAAAAACAATATAAAATGTTAATCCACTGCAATTTAGGTTGCCATACTATACTATTGCCTAAGGCAGGAGGAGGCCACACACACTGCAGAAACCTACTCCTTCAAATGTTCGTAATCTGATACATTAAAAATGTACATCAACAACAATAGAAGATGAAATGTCTTATTTTTTTGACAGGCATGAAAAAAGCAGAGCCTGTATCGGTTACATCTTAACAGCGGTTTGACGTCAGATACATCGGATAATCCATCCACAGAATCTTACTGTTGACTGGAGATAACAGCTGATTTAACCAGACTGCCAGCCATGCACTTTTGCATGAAAAAAATGTTTATCTTGCGGCTTTGCCCTGCTGAACCGTGAACTGGACAGAGGTGCGCTTTTGCAGGCAGTTGGGGACACGTCGCTACCCTGGCAACAAACTCCACTGGTGTGTATTTTTAGTGAGCTCCCTTATACAATTTCAGTAAACACACATTAAAGACGCCACAAAACATAAGCACAATAAACCTAACACCACATAGAAAAGCCCTTTACTGTAATTATACACGCACAGTCTGTGAATATTTCATTAGATACAAAATGTCTAAATGTTCGTAATATGTGCTGAAAATGAAATCATGTCCTTTCTGTTTGCAGATGAAGATGCCTTGAAAGTCCATGGAAGCAGACGTGGTAGGTTTGCTGTGGTAATACTAGACTCATTTTACTCCAGAACATATTTTTCTTTGGGACAGGACATCCCCTTGATTTTGTGGTGAGTCAATGTCTAGTGGTATAAAAGGAAAGACAAGCATATTTTTTTGCTCTTTTTACATCCCTTTCTTTCAAAGGAACCATTATTGTATGATTTCCTTCTTCTGTAGAACACAGAAGGAGATATTTAGCAGAATGTTCAAGCTGCTCTATTCTATACAACAAAAGTAGATGCTAACCAGAGGACAAAACATTATATCTCAATATTTTCTGGAATTTTGTCAGTAATGATAATTAGACAATATTTTGCTTGAGTGTGTTTTTGTGCTTTTCATATTCTTATTGTTCTGTACAGCGGTTAGTTCACAGCACTAACAGAAATTAATTTAATTAGGCTACCTTTTTAAAAAAAAATTTAACTTCACCCTTAAGGGTCGATGTTTGCCACCTTTAATTGATTTCCTAAGGCATTTTTATGTTTACAAAGGCATTTTCTTTTTTCAAATCTTATTAGATGCAGACCAAGCAAATTAAATCAGTATTTTTGCACTGCAGAAGTAGCACAGAAATTGTATCTAAATCAGCATTTAGATGAAGTTGCACTGCAATTACAACTTCATAAATAATGATATGAGATTAATGTATTTTTTATGCTTGTAAATATGAAACAAAAACCACAAGCAGGTGTCGACAAGTCACTGTCTTAATGAGTGAGTCACTGAATCATTCAAACTGTTTGTTCAAACAGCTGATTCGTTCAAAGGGGTCATATGATGCGATTTTAATTTTTCCTTTCTCTTTGGA
>NW_015621188.1:0-1923 GCF_001515605.1 Sinocyclocheilus anshuiensis
AGATCTTTGTCTCAGGGTGCCAGAATAGTTTTTCCATCAGGGGACGCCAAAGTGTGACAGTCTCAGATTAAGCTTTCTTAAATGACACACTTACACTCAGTTAAGACTGTCAGAGAGAGTTGGGCTGTGCAGCTACGGTCCTGGAGGGCCACTGCACTGCAGAGTTTAGCTCCAACACCTTTGTGGGATTTCAGTCCAAGTCTGTTTGCTTTGAGGTCATCTATATGTGTACTTCGGAAAGTTGAATCTTTTTAAATGCAAAAGTTTCAAAAGGTGTTTCAGCAAATTGGCCACTAACATTATATTTATATATTACTTTTTACTTAGTCTATTTTTGCTCTGACAGCAAAGCCACAGCAGAATCATAACAACATGAAGTACTTTTGTTAATGAACTAATTGTTTGCATGAATTATTTAGTGACACACTGATAAGGACAGTCATGAATCACTGTTCTCGAACGAATTGTTCAAGTGAATGATTTCATTACTCACTCATCAAGGCAGTCACTTATTCGGTTATTGTTTATTTTAATATTATTTATACTATTATATTCTGAGTAACCATTTTTATATTTTCAGTTTTCCTTTTAATTATTTATTTAGTTTTAGTCATTTTGTTATATGCTTTTGTCATTTTGTATTATTTTTTTACTTCTATTTTTTTTCTTAATAAAAACATTTTCAGGTTCAATCAGGTTGAGTCTTTAATATCTGAGCGCACTAGTCAGGTCGGATCACATGGTCTTGTTTACGGGCCAGATTCAGACTTTTAACTTGATGTCTAGTTTTGAGCTCCTTCACTGAATGGCATGTTTTGTTCAGTCATTGTTATAATCCCACTGCAGCACAAGGATGTTTTGAGGAAAG
Organism: Sinocyclocheilus anshuiensis; assembly: GCF_001515605.1. Classification (NCBI taxonomy): domain Eukaryota; kingdom Metazoa; phylum Chordata; class Actinopteri; order Cypriniformes; family Cyprinidae; genus Sinocyclocheilus; species Sinocyclocheilus anshuiensis. Next base: position 869 of record NW_015621188.1, read on the forward strand.
CAGTGGCACACATGTGCCAAGTGCATTGTGGGACATTGTGTGACCTGACAGGAGGCTCGTTCACTGCTTTTAGGATGGTTAAGCTCAGCTTTCACATTAATGCTGCATGTTGTGTTTCATTTGACAACCAGATGTCAGTAACATTTACCAGTAACATCGTTCAGGGGTTTAATATATGCTAAAAAAAATATCAAGACGTCCAATCAATGCTTAACTGTTCCATCACACCCTTTTTCAAGTTTTCACAGTGGACTACATGTGACACACTGCGAAATGAGAATGACCTCTGCATTATAAACGTATCCAAGCATATCACGCTCACACATACACACATAGTGTCCCATCCAGATGGATTGTCTTCACTCTCGCTGTTGAGCACAGCACTGAGCCGCTGGTGAGAGACTGCAGTTATTTCAGTCTCATTGCAGTCTCTCTCTCTCCATCTCCCACTCTCTCTCTCCTCCCTCCTTAACGTCTCTGATTGGACATCATTCTCATATGGTACGCTTTCATGCCTCCTCTTTCACACTCACTCTCTCTCTCCATCTCCGTTAACTTCTCTTTCACTTACAGCCCCAGTGATCATGCCGCATCCCCCTCTCTCTCTGTCCTCTCCTCTTCCTGTCTGCTTTCGTTTACATATTTCTTCATCAAACTGACTGTTTTCAGTGCCAGCCGAACTGCATTCGCCTGTTTTTGGAAAGAGGACATTTAGATGCGGGACGCTGGGTATTTTTCACCTTGCAGCTCACTCATCTGGACAGCTTTCAGAAGGTCGTCCAGTTCCATCCTGGAGTTTCAGGAATACATCGATCATCCGGTTTGCAGCCCACCAGAGTCTCGGAGTCTGTTGCATAGCTGTGCGTCTCCTGCGGTGCACTCGGACTGCTCTTATAGTCTCGGTGAGGAGCGTGGGCTGAAGAAAACCCCCCTCAGCCCGTCATCAGCCAGAGAAGGAACACCGTTGAGGGTCAGTTAAGATCAGTGGAGGGGAAAGCGTGACAAAAGGAGGCAAAACGAAGAGGCAAAGCAGCATCGCACAGGTTAAGAAGAGC
>NW_015621189.1:0-1781 GCF_001515605.1 Sinocyclocheilus anshuiensis
AACATGAAACAAAAACAAAACCCAAACCCCACATTACACCCCTAGACTAATTGGGACTGTGACAATACATAACACACACACACACACACACACACACACACGACTTACAACAATTTGAGAATAGTTACAATTATATATCAAAAAAAGGGGGAGAAAGAAAAAGACAATTCAAGGCATTATGATGGGATAAAAACCAACCATGTCTAAATTATACAAAAACAGTCTTAATCTACTTTATAGTAGAAAATTAAGTTGTAATTCTAATCCTAATCGAAGGCGACACTGTGACAGTATTTTTTTCATGTTTAATATTGTAAAGCTGCAGCTTTAAAAGTAATCTATTGTATAAATAGGCCTAAATTTGGTGTGATTTGTCTGGAGTGCTGAATTGCAGAGCTAGTGTAAGAATCACTATGATCAGACGCTTTCTTAACTGATGATTTCTCACTTCTGTCATTTTTGTTGTGTTTTTATTTTGTTATTAAGAGGAAAGTGTGCAGCATATATTTACATATTCTAAAATCTGCTCTCAACGGCATAGGGACGTTTGCTAACAGTAGCACTGGTCACGTATTTTGAACTTCGTTTTACCCCTAAGCGAACGAAAAAGAACTTCGTCATGAATAGCCTATAATGGGTCATTGAGTCCATTTCGTCTGAAGTCTTTATGTCTGATGACTTTTTGTCTGAGTCCATTTTGTCCGATGTAATTTTGCTTGATGCCTTAATGTCTGAGTCCGTTTTGCCTGATGCCTGACACCTGATGTTATTTTTCCTGAGACCTGAAGCCTTTCAATCTGAGATGTGATGCCATTTAGGCCAATGGCTGAAGCCTTTTAGTCTGAGGCATGATGCCTTTTTGTCATAAGACTGATGTCTGAGGATGTCCTAAAATGTACACATCACTTTCATATGGCAATCTGCTTTAACATTTAATGTCCCTAGCTCTACAATTTGTAATGTAGTTTTGACAAGTGAGAAAACTTCCAATTCTAAATACCTATTCTGCAATTTTGACCAATTTTAATTGCCATTAAGCTATATGTTATTGTTGCTATGAAGATATCTGCAAAAATATATATATTTTGACTAGTCATATACTTACATTTAAAGTATTATGATATCTAAATGAGTTGTGACCAGGGGTGTCGCTAGACCCCTTTTATTGGGGAACAAGCCCCAGTTAAATACTGCTGTGTCCCAGTAAAATATAACTGATAAATACTTGGGCCTATTAGGACTGATGTATACCGACTAAGAATCATTTTATCTGCTAATATTTCAGTAATCAAGTTGAGTGTGTTTTCTTTTAGCTGATTAGAATCAGACCTTGCAGATTCGCGAATGAATCATTCTATCAGCAGTGTTGCCAGATTGGGCTTCTTTCGGTAACGTCAGAACAGAAAAAAAATGCATTGGGCGGGTTGATTAAATTTGGACTGCTTTTTGATACAACTGGCGGGTGTTTAGTTATAACTACAAACATGTAATTTTATTCATTTTTCAATTGAATCAAAATTTACAATAAAATATTACGTGTATAATGTGTTTCTATGGCTGGCGCAAGAGTGTGCGTGTGTCTGTATCTAAAAAGCGCCTTTTGGAGTAAGCCAGATGTTTTGGGCTTTTTTGTTATATGCTCGTATTCGTGTTGTCCCATTTGAGATTTATATATATATATATATATATATATATGCCTATATATATATATATATCAGGGCTTGAATTTCGGCACAGGATTGCGGGGATTGCGCATAATTCTACTGATTCCCGCAGTTTCC
>NW_015621190.1:0-1925 GCF_001515605.1 Sinocyclocheilus anshuiensis
TTTAAGTTTGTTTGTGTGAATTTGCGTCTACCTTGTTGGAATTTGAAACAGGAAAAGGCTGCAGAAATGAAGGAAAAGACATATGAGATCTGTTTCCTGTGTGCCGACAGGCCTGTTACACACTCATAAGCACTTTATTAGTCTTTTTACCGCAGTTTTACTACAGTGCATGTGAGATTTTTATAAGCTGGGACAGTTATATACTAGTCGATAATTTGACTTGTAGTGTCCTCGGTATCTGTTTATCCATTAATTTTTTATGAGTATTTCTGCTCTTCAGGATTCTTTGCAATGAAATACACCCCAAAATGGCATGTGTCTTATGTGGAACACAAAATCTTGATAGAAGCATCACACTTCTCTTGTATCTCTCTCACACCCATCTCACACTATTGTTAACAGTGTTTTAAACCGCACAGACATGCGCATTTTCAGTTTTAGGGCGTATAATCTGCGCTGAGTAAATGTGTTGTCTGTACTGTTTATATCCTCCTGACGTTCTCTGAGGTGTAACTTTTTAATAACATGTTTTATCGACTTTGTCATTACTTTTAAAACAATTGACAACTGATGATCACTGTCCATGCTGAATGTCTTTATTTTCATTATATATTTGCACTTTCTCACCCACAATTTTGTCATCTACTCAGCCTTGTGTCACGAAACTTGCAGTATATCATTGGAAAAATAGCGAATGAGTTGGATGGACTACTTTTGTAGTACTTTATGGAGTTGAACATTAAATAAGATCATTTGAGCAACATGAGGCTGAGTAATGATGACAGTATTTCCTTCATATTCCAGGTGGTAAATTTCCATGGGAAAGCTTTTTCTGTGGGCACCTTTGTTTGTGTGGCTATGACTGAACTTTGACCTCTTACCTCTGACCTGCAGACCCCAGAGCGTAGAGCTTAAGGCCACAGGAGGGGCAGCAAATTTGGACACCAGCAAGATGGCAGACATGACAGTGGAGGACATCACATTGAGAGCCAACCATGTTACAGATGAGGTATGCTTGTCATCTAGTACTATAGCCATATAACAAAAAAGCAGTTCATTTTTTTTTATTAGATGTGATTTTGCAAGTTACTGTATATGTGCCAACTCATTGTTTGTGACAGCAAAGTCACTGCGAAGTCTTTTTCTCTTTACTCACAATTTAATTGCTCTGTTTCTCAACCTTATTAAACATTTCATGCACTAACAGTTGTAAAATAATATTCTTCACATATATTTTTTGGCTTTGGGATCTTCCGTGCTATTAAAATCGTCAGATAATGTTAACATACTCCTTTCTTGCTTTACTCATAACTTTGTTTCTTTCTCTCTTTCTCTTTCTTGCTGCCTCTGAAGGGACTTACATGAGCCTGTGTGCTGTAATAAAGACTAATAGCATGAAGGGGACACTGTACTCATGCACCACAGCATGGGTGACTGGGGGTAAACGAGATCCATGAAACCCCCACCCACTTTACATGTTTTTACTGTGAATGTGCAATTAGTGTTTAAGCACCATTAGAATGTAATTTCCCAGGTCAAAAGTGGATTAACAATAGCTGCTTTATTAATAGCCCTATTTGGAAATGTTTTATTTTTCACAGTTATGCCAATATGCCACCCCATTACTGTGTACATCTTGTGTTCCTTGCATGGTTTCATAGCATTATCTAGGCTTTTCACATTTCTGACACTTTCTGTATTTAACTGCCAGTTTGTTTTTTTCTCTCATAAATATCTACCCTTTGTGGCTTCATGAGCCAGATGCACTGAAGTGTTCAGTGTGCATTGTTTTATTTGATGTTTGCATCAAATGAATGTTCAACAGAATAAGGGCTGTGTCACATTACCGTAGTTATTTGGCTACCTTTTGAATATGTGCATTTTGTTTCTTTCAGTCACTTGAAAGCACTAGGCGGATGCTACAG
>NW_015621191.1:0-1924 GCF_001515605.1 Sinocyclocheilus anshuiensis
GCGTAGGCCCTCTGAACGGGAATGTCATCCTTGGTTCTGATTTCCATCTGCAGGGAGGGGATGCATCCTATGTCGTCGCTGCCACGGGCGAATGCCCCACATTCCTCGTAGAGCACTTCCCTTACTGCCTGTTGTTGGTCAGGGTTGAGGTGGCTGATATCAACAGGGGGAAGCCAGGACTCTGGTGGGGGAGCGCTGGGAGAAGCGACGGCTTTAACCTCCACTGAGGTCATCTTTCTTGGTGTGGGATCAGCTTGAGGTAACTCTGGTGCATCTGTCTTAATGACCTTGACAACATGTTGGATGGTTCCCAGAGAGGTTCTCCTCGGCAGGGTGACCTCATGCTTTGAGTGATTGGAGATGGGCACCTTAACATAAGGCCGTCGGGTGTTATTGATTTCCAAGAGGCCTTCACCTACACTCAACTGCCCTAAGACAACACTTTCCTCCGTCGGTTCGTATAAAACAATGGGGTTAGAGACATCAAAGTTTGGGGGTACCCTACACCATACATGGGCTGTCCTGCCAGGGGGAATGATAGTATGGTCGTGACCCACTCTTATAGTGACTGGATCACAGTATGTCCTAGGAGGCGTCTGGATGAAATTCACAATGGCCTCCACCTGTTCCTCCTCTATTCCAAAGGCACTGCGGAGAAGGCTGACAACTGTGGCAACTGCATCACCCGAGGACTCTTTCCTTCTGATGATCTCCTGGAGTACATTGGCTCCTAGGAGGAGCTGGGGCAGTGGTAGCGGGCTAACTAGGAAAGGAGCCTGTATGGTGAGATTCGGGTCTTCATTCCCTGCAAGGTTAACAGTGAGCTCCACCCACCCACTGTAGGGGACAGCATGGCCAGTGACTGCATAGACGCCAAGTTCTTCCTCTAAAAGCTCAGAAAGAGGTCTCAAGGTGTGATTAGGAATGTGAGTGTCAGTCCATTGTTGGTCAATTATGCTCACCTGCGAGCCTGAATCAAACAGGACTGTAGCTGGGTACCCACCAATCAAACATTTCAGCAGACTTTTCTTCCCAATTAGGGGTGCCTTGCAGGCGATGTTACTCTGGCTGGCCAGTATGTGTGGATTTTGCTGTTTCTTTTGCTTGGGGTATCTTGTTATTTGTTTGTTATTTGTTACTTGTTGGGACTGAAGCTGCTCCCCGGTCTCTGGGCGTCCCTCCACAAAGACCGAGCCCCGTTTCCCTGCACCCTGACTCGTTGTAGACATCCGACTGCTCTGTGTCCCGCCTCTCCACACACGAAGCAATGGTTACACTCCTGTGCATTCTGTTCGGTACATTTTGGACAACGAGCTGCCCGTCCTCTCACCTGGACTGCAGGTTGTCCCAGCTGTGGTTGGACAGGTTTACTAGAGGTTGGCTGAGGAGGAGAGTAAGACACCCGAGTATTTTCTGTCCGCTGCTCAATCAAAGAAGCCACCATGTGTGTCAGGGTCTCTACCTGAGAGGCAAGCTGTTGTATTGTCTGGAAATTTTCATTGTCTGATGTTGTATCCCGTGTCTTATTGTTGTTACGATCTCCCGTGTCAACCTTGGCACTGTGTACTTGGGTTACCTTTTGTCGGGGAAGTTGGCCCAGTCTGCGCTGGTGCTCGTTCTCATCACTTATTATTTTCATGACCTGGCGAAGGATTTCCTCATCTGTGACTTGACTGTTTGAGATTAGAGGCCTCAGTCTCTGTCGGAGGTCAGTATGTTTTGTCCCCAAACCCTGATAGACAGTATGGAGGAACACCTCCTGGATGGTCTTGGGATCATATGAAATGTCTGCACTGGTCTGTCGGGACTGAAAAAGGATTTTCTGCTTGAGCCCAATCATGCGGTAGAGAAACTGCTGTGGTGATTCTTGGTCTGATTGCCTGGCGCACATCAATTCCTGGAACATTTCGGTCGTTGCTTTCTC
>NW_015621192.1:0-1923 GCF_001515605.1 Sinocyclocheilus anshuiensis
CTCCTTTAAACTGTCACATGATTTACTTTGGGAAACACTTGCAGACAAAACCCAGGGATTTATTAATAGCATTTGATCATACTTAATATACCTTATTTCTATAAACAGTATTCAGACTGTCAAGAGTTTTCTGAATGCATCTTTGATTGCATGCCAAGAGTTGCTCAAAACATAAATTTGTTTTCTAAAGCATTTCCCTGTATTATATTTTAAGTTCACTTTTCAGTGATCAGGAAAGACTGTTAAAAATGAAACTGATTTCTTTCACCTTCTCCGACTCTTTTAAATTAGTTTCTTTGATTTATTGCAAACAAAAAATTAGTGATTTTTTGGATTGTTATGCAGAAGACTTGCCCCTCTCTTGTTTTAGTGGCCTTTATGCTGTTATTTAGCACTTTCAAGCAATTCCAAATAAACATTGTTCTCTATTAAAAGCACAGGCTGATGCAGACAGGGCATTAATAGACATTAATTCCCTCTTTTCTGGCCTAAAATGATAGCTTAGATTTATTTATGCCCCATTTAAGTTAAGGAAACTGAAGAAAAGGGTGTTTAGGCATTTAGATTTTTTTGTCAAATGCCCAATTCAGCCCTGCTTATGTTGTTATAGCTTTTAATCTTACATTTTAATTTTAATTTTAAAGTTACTTTGATCATTTAAGAGAATAAAGATTTACATCTTGATTAACTTGATTTAAGATGTGTTTGAACCATATAAAACCATACCTTAATCAGTCTAATATAGTAGATATCAGACTATACAATAAACTTTGTGAACATCGATCGAGGTGAGGAAAACGTTTATAATTAAATTTTGATATAGCTAGTTAAGTTGTATTTTTAATTTTAAGAGTATTCTGTTAATGTTTTTGCCAGTTACGTAAACTTACGTGGTATTTTTGTTTAGAGGTTGTGGATAATATTCAGTGACTGTATTGAACAAATGGAAGGCTTTATATGTACAAATAGCAGGTTTGGAGTGATGTTCTTTAAGCAGTTTAGTGTGTGCCTGCAATGTGGATCTTCTAATACTTTTGTTGTACAGGACATGCAGTATATGTGGGAATTACTTCTCATAAATGTGTAGAAATGAAGTCTGAGTAGATTTTCACACTGTATCAGTACTGTATCAGTACATTGTGAGCTGGACCATAGTGTAAGCTCAACTTACCAGAACTCAGTACTCAGTGATTAATGAAGTCTTGATGCAATGACGTTGAATGGTTGGACATTCCCGATGTTCAGTGGACCTTTTCTGTGACAGTATGACCCAGAGAAGATCTTTATTCTAAAAGGTTAAAGCACAAAAACAGCAATCTTATTCCTTTTTCCTCATATTAGCAAGTGTTTGAAATAATCAATTAAGGAAAAGTCTTCTTCCCTTACATTAGGGGATGTTTGTGGCCTTTGTTGAGCACAAAATCTAAATATGTTGCTTGCTGTTTGCATTTTCCATCAGCTACTGTCATTTAGTCTATATTTTGATGGATAAAATGGTAATACATTCCATTTTATGTTATACCCCCACTAAAGGGATTGATTAATGAACAAGTTGCCTATTACTCAGGATAGAAGTACCTGATTTAGTTTGCATTTAATTTAGTCCCCAGTATTACATGACATAACATCAACTTCTTGTTTTGAGTTAAGAGTTAAACCATATTATCAGCAGGTCAATGTGTCCTGATGATAAAATGATTATTTCAGTAATTGATAAACTTCTTAATATGGTTTGATGAAAGATTGGATTGAATAGGGATGACAGAACAGAGCATTTAATCATCATCCTGGTCTTTGTTTGTACAATACATACATTTTCTCTTATGAAAAGTATCTCTTTTTTGGTATTCCTGTAGTATCACTGCAATAACTAATATATGTAAGCACTTGAATTGTTCTAATGTGGCTTTAAAAACTGTATCA
>NW_015621193.1:0-1735 GCF_001515605.1 Sinocyclocheilus anshuiensis
AACACACTCATCCAGGTGAGAGAATGCATTCATGTAACACAGTAACACTTTTATACACTGGACAAAAACAGAAAATAAAATAAAATAAACGCTCACATACTTTCTGTTCTGTGCTTTAGCCTGACAGGTCGAGGCGACATTTGATTGCTAGTAAAAAAAAGCCCCACAGATCTCGCATCGGCTCTTACTCACTTCTTTCCCATAACCACGCAACCAACCCACTGCAGGTGTGTATCCACAATCAAAATATCATCAACACAAATAATCAAAGTGATAGTCTAACACAAATTAGACTTAAAAGGCCATTAGTAGTGCAATTTATCAAAATGGTATATAAATAAAGGTTCCAAAAGGGGGCTTTTCACAGTTATTTCCATTAAAGAACCATAGAACAATTCTTAAAAAAAAAGGTTCTTAATGGAACCATAAATGCCAATAAAGAACTTTTATTTTTAAGAGCGCACCATGGTATTATTTTCTAATACCACTGTACTATCTTGCTGCTACAGTACAGTATGTTTTCAAAAAGGCTTAAAAAATAAAATAAGAAACTGGATCTCCATGACAGGTCGTAAGTGTTCATAGACACTTTGAGGGTGTGTCCCATCCCAAAGTGGCTGCATTAAAGGTGAGTTCTCTTAAAAATATACATTATCTGACAATTTAGTGTCAAATGTTGGAACTACAGCTCTATTTCTATTTTAGTCTGTGAAGAAGAGATCCAGAAGAAGTGCACCCAAGAGAAAGAAGAACGCAAGGAATAACACATGCTCATGAGAGGCTCTTTGAAGCACTTAAGCTGTACTTCCTGTTAACGTTCTAGCTCATTTACTTAAAGAGTGCCATGAGATCACACAGACTCTGTGCAGATAATGTGCTCACAATTAATGACAATAATTGGACAGTCCCACATTTAATTATCTAACATAAACAAAAATGACTTAAATATAAACAAATATATACAGCATACTACGCTTTGAAATATGCATACTACTCATTTAGAAGAAAGATTATAGTTGAATTACCTTTTGCTAATATGATTCTGAACAATGTTGTACTAAGTTATATAAGTCTCTATACACTGCTTAAACAAATATATCTTTTGTAGATTTATGATTAAATAAACTTTAATTTGAATGGTCTGAACTACTTCACATAAAACAGATTAAATGAAATAGCATTTTAATAATTAAACATTTCATAACGTTTAATATCTAAAAAAGTCAGTTCACTGACTGTCTGAGGCATATTGCACATGCTGGAAAGCACTTTCTAGATCTGGCAAGCACTAATCTGATTGGCTGGTTTCTAAGAGTCGGGGTGCACAGCTTATTTTATCAGTCCGCCTGGAAACAAATCTGTGGTTTATAGCTTTAGATGTTAGTCAAACAATGGTTTCCTATCTCAGTGGGTGAATTTTGGCCAAATGCACGGCAAAGTGGAGCAGACTTGTCTGGTTGTGCAAGACCAGCCAGTATGCTTGCAGACTGCCAGAGCACTTTGGCACAGAGATCGGCGATGCCCATTTAGAGAGGAAACACTCAGACTTTGTCTATAGCTACAGAAGGCCCATTGTTGTCTGTGTGTGCATGTGTTTAAGAAACCAAAATCCCAGCCCACCTGTGCATAGAGTCGTTCCAGTTTTGAAGGAGGGACTGACAAAATGCACTGGCCCAATGCCTGAGTAATCCAACCGACATAACACACACACACACACACACACACACACACACAC
>NW_015621194.1:0-1926 GCF_001515605.1 Sinocyclocheilus anshuiensis
GCCTTTGCCAAAAAAAAAAAAAAAAATTCTAAAGACACTGTGTTGATTGTAGGCTTTCTTTAAAACAAACTCTATGACACAAAAGATAACTCTTTGCCTTTCAACCTGAAAATCGTGGTTTAAATTTTCACATTAAATCATATGGTTACATTTTTACTATCATACTAAAAAAAATCACCTCACCATTGTGTGCCCCTGTGGCAAGTTTTTTTGCCTTTCATTCATGAGAGTCTTGGTTTGAACCCCACAATGATTGTTAGTTTTATATCTTATAATACAAGGCTCTCAATAACATACCATCTAAAACACCTGCCAACTCTCCAGGCTCAGGTGGTAAAGTATTGCATTTTAATAATGGAGACCTGAGTTCAAATCCCACTATTGCTTATGTTACGTTATTGTTCAAGCCTTTGTTGATTTTTTAAATTCTCATTTTAAAGACACTGTGTTGTTTGTAGGCTTGGCGCATCACGGCTTTTGTGGCGCAGAGAATTATCATTTGCCTTTGAATTTGAAAGCCTGGGTTCAAATCCCACAATATTATTTATATATTTATTTTATATAATAATGCATTGTCAGGACTTCCATCAAAGTATTGTCAGAAACAATACTTTGCAAGGGATAACTGTTTGACTTTTAACATGGAAAAACTGGATTTAAATCCCACAATTGTATGACTACTTTTTCCAATTATGCTGAAAAAATACCATCCCAACACTCTAAGCCACTGTAGCCCAGTGGTAAATCGTTTACTTTTGATGCGAGAAAGCCTGGGATCAAATCCCAAGGTGATGGATGCTTTTTCTTCTCATAAAACTGAGCTCTCAATATACACTTTCTGAAACCCTGTCCAACTCTCCAGATGCCGTGGTAAAGCGTTGCGTTTTAATTGTGGAGTCCTGAGTTCAAATCCCACTATTGCTTATGTTAAGTCCCACTTGCCTTTGTCAATTTTTTTCTAAATTCTAATTTTAAAGACACTGTGTTGTGTGAAAACTCACATCGCCGAAACCTCTGTGGCACAGAGGATAAGCTTTTGCCTTCGACTGTGAAAGCCTGGGTTCAAATGCCACAATTCAATTTATTTATTTATTTATCTTCACATAATAATGCTTTGTCAGGACTTTCATCAAAGTATTGGTCAGAAACAATACACTGCAAAGGATAATTGTTTGACTTTCAACCTGAAAACTTGGTTTTAATCCCTACATTTTTACATTTTATGACTACTTTTTCCAATCATGCTAAAAAAAATACAACCTCAGCAGCCCAAGCTGCTGTTGTTCAGTGGTAAACAACCTACCTTTAACACAAGAAAGTCGGGGATCAAATCCCAAGCTGATGATTGCTTTTTCTTTTTATAAAACTGTTACTCTTAATACAATACCATCTAAAACATCTACTGTACCTCCAGACTCAGTGGCTCTGGTGGTAAAGCATTGCATTTTAATCATGGAGTCCTGAGTTCAAACCCTGCTTTTGCTTGTTTCATTTTTATTTAATTCCCACTTCAACAAAGTGGCCAAAACGCCATCACTCAGCATAAAAGCCACAGTAATACAAATGGCTAAACCCATGCTTTGTAAATGAGAGTGTGCAACAGAGACATAAGTTCGAATCCCACAAATGCTTGTTTTTTTTAATCTTACAAAAAAAACCTCTCAATAAAATTCCTCCGAAAACACTACCCAACTTGCCAGACTTCATGGCTCAAGTCATAAGGTGTTGCGTTTTAAGCTTGGAGACCCGGGTTCGAATTCACCTATTGCTGACATTAAATTGCTGTAACCTAAAATATTCTGAACAAAGTGCCCCAAATGTCAACTGCCAGTGTGAAAGCCACGATGGTACTAGTGGCTAGACACACGTTGGTTGCGGACAAGGTTAAGGTAGAGGCATGGGTTCAAACCCCACCTCAGCAAGTTG
>NW_015621195.1:0-1925 GCF_001515605.1 Sinocyclocheilus anshuiensis
GAGTTCATGGAATTCAGAATAAGCTTGAATAGATGAGCGCTCCAGCGCACTAAAAGCTTAGATAAATGAGGAATGATTAGGTTGTAACTGAACATGAGGCACTAACTGTACAATCAGAGTCACGGCTATTCTCTTTAAAGTGACTCATATTGAACAGTACAGCAACCTTAAAGACGCATTTTTCACATGTAGTTCTACTTCAATAATTACATTAAGAGATATTAGCTCAATGTAAGTTCAAATATCCCGGCATAAATTCATAAGCAGGAAAATAAACAGAGATAAATGTGTCCACTTGATCCAGAAATGCCTCGGTGAGTTTGCTCCAGAATAATGTACCAGGCCTGTAAAATGCTTATTAAATTAGAATATTAGCTTTCATCATCTAATAAATATTCAAAAGATAGACGGCTCCGAAAACAAATATGAGACATAGTTTGCAGTTGTTTTCATGTGACATGAATGTTTCATTAAGTGCTAAATGTAGAAAAGCCATTTCAATTTCTTCTCCAGCCGCAAGCTGCACCAAACCCAAACTGAATCCTAATGAGTCTTCTATTACAGTAGGGAATTTGCTGCAGTCTGACTACAAAGCCTAATGTTTAGGGGTGAAATTAGAGCAGTGTTGCCAGATGAGACGTCTCCAAAAATAAAGAAAAACAGATTTCCAGTGGATGATTCTACTACAGTATGACTTCATCGAACTTTCTGCACAGTTCCCTCTCATTTTCCACCACAATCATGATCAACGACCATCAAGCCAGTCTGAGAGGCTGGAGAAGTGTGAAATTTTCATTTTAGCACCGGCCCGGGCAGGTTGTGAGGAGAAGGTGAATAACCGACGTTGTTGCAGGTCAGCGATGATGTATCACCCATAAGGTGTTGTCTGCGTCTGACAGGTGATGTAGCGGGTCATGAATTGCCTGTCTTAACATTTCAGGCCCTGCACAGACCGATGTTTCAGATGCTGTTGCGGAGGCATTATAAGGAAGAGCCACCTACTTGTGGATAAGGTGATCAATGAACAGGGAGCTTTCAGTGTGCTCCATACGAGACTCATATTGATGTTTCAGGACTGGGGCCTGAATCGATGGCAGCTGTTTGAGTCTGACTGAGCTAACTGCGCTCCGCTCTGAAGGTGAAATTAATTGATTGAAGGGATGACATATATTGGAGAGGGTTGTCAATCTGTGTTTATTTTTGCTCCCATGAGCAATTATAACAGGAGGAGGGGTGTGTCTGGGACAAGAAGAGCTCAGAGTCTTTTACCAGATTATCACAATGTCTTTGGTTCCTCTGTGGTAGTTCAATGCAATTAGTAGCATTCAAAGTGGTTGAATGGCATCAAATTATAATGTGCTTTCACCACTGAGAATGTGCCCATGATGGCACAGGCTCCTATTAAAACACAGACAGGTGGTGATGATGGTGCGTTCACCTCTGTCAGAGTTGTGTCATGAACAGAATGATAGTAATTAGTGTGATGCAAGGAGTGATAAAAATATATTCGGAAAGTGTGATAATGAAAGTTTCCTTCCAAAGTTTTATAAAGAAGCTACCTATAGCTAGATGTTTTTGAAGAACTTCGAGACTCCATCTCTTCTGGCTATTGTCTATTACACTTGAATAGAACACTTGAGACTTGACTCAAGTCTCCTAATTAGTTTTGAAAAAAAGCAAAAATTTCACTTTGAAACTAATCAAAAGTAGAACGTTCTTAATACAAATGTACCATTTCAATGGATTTCCTCATTACAATATTATATTATTATGCACTACCCCTAAAACTATTGTTCTCTGAGCATAACTGAATGCACTATATAGATAACAGTATATATTTAATTTAAGAAAAACATGTGAACATGCAAATATGTATCATGTAGAGCAGGGGTCTCCAACCTTTTTTACACCACGGACCGGTTACG
>NW_015621196.1:0-1928 GCF_001515605.1 Sinocyclocheilus anshuiensis
ATGTATGTATTATTATAAACTTATTATGCTTTTAAGTTAAACTTGTGTATGTTTTTAAGTTGTGTAAAGTGTATAATATTTTAATATCAGCCATAACATTATAAATAATTATTGAATATTACCCCAGAACACTTTGAATAATTACACTGAAGAATTTGGCCAAGTATCTTATTTTACTTTACTTTATTTTATTTGTTATTTATGGACTTTTGCCTTTTTATTGTGCAGATACAGTAGTAGAAAGAGAAATGATATAATTTAAACATTAGATATAAGTTAAAATGAATAAAGTTAATGTCTCATTTACTTGTAGCATTTTAATTATAAAATATACAAATCTCTGTAACGTTTTCAGATGTACAAAAGGAGATACAGAAAATGTGATCAGAAAACCACATACTGTAGATCGAATTCAAACCTGTGTTTCCCACATGAGCACCAAAGCTCAACAATGTCACCGTTTAAGTTTTATGAGTTTTCAGTTATACAAGTATATAAATGTAAGATTATCACATCCTGATTATCATTTTTCGTATGATATCCATGGTGCACAGTATAATTATGGACTAAAAGCCCATGTAAAACTCAGCCATATCAGAGCCTGCAGTGTAATTGCTGTTACAGTAACAAGTAAATCTTCAGAATGAGCTTCATAAGTTTGAGGCACCTTTCTTAGGGACGTGTCCGGTCACTTCCGACTGAGCGGTTCCATTAAACGCCACCTGATCCCCTGCTCAGGTTTCCTGCGAGAGCCTGTTGCCGTCGGCCGCTCATTGTCCCTATAAGTCATGTCTGTTTGCACTCTGTTGCCGCAGATTCGGACTCTGAGCCCTCGCTGAGCGGTTGTGAGACAGCCGGCCATTTGTACGAAGACGGAGAGGACTTCAGGTCTGAGCTCTACTGCAGCATCTCAAGTAATCTCAGCAGCAGGATGTCCCGGGATGACCATCGTGGAGAGGAAGAGGACGATGATGAGGTGGCCAGAGTGAACGGAGTGAGGAAGCACAGGTGGGAATACCTAAAACACAAACTAGCATACCAACTATTTTGTGCCAGATATTTCTTGCGTAACAACATTAGTTAAATACGTTTTTGAAATTTTGAAAGTTAAAAGTGGCTAGAAATTCCCAATGCGTTTTAAATAAAAACAAACTTGTACAAATAAACATGCGAGTATAAAAATAAACCATGTCTCAGACGTAACATTCAGCTCTGTTTGTTTTTCAGTGTCACTTTGTTGTTATTTGTCTAGTTTCTTAGATGCAACTTCTCTGTGTTTTGTTTTGGTTTGTACCTTATGGTAAATAATTTAGCAAGCCGCAGCCAGAAGAGGCACTCATAATGTAACAGTAAAAGATTGATGAGGTAGCCGAGTCTAACGCCGTAATTTGAACTTTAAAGGCTCGGCCCGTTGACGAATAGTTGACTGACTTTGCAGCCAATTACAGAGAGTTATTTTTATTTACTGCATAACTGTATTTTATAATATTGTATTTAGAAAATGCAAGTTGATGTTCATGTTATAAATACTTTTTAATATAATAAAACATATTTCTGTGTAAATGTTCATAATCAGATTACAGTTACTTTATGGATTACAAGATTACAAATTATTTACACAATGACAGTAAATTATTCATAATTTATTGATTCTCCCTATTTTTTTTTCCCCGTGATGCAGGGATTCACAAACTTTTTGTCAGTCAAACCCCTAAATTAACACCTAAATTATTTAATTAAAGTCATCCTGAGATTTGAAGTTAATATTTCAATAGTTTTACAACATATTCACGTGTTCTCTGATGTTGGTTAATGGACATTTATTTTATTCTCTTTTTTTTTTTCTATATATCAATAATCCCATTCAAATCTACAAACAAGTTATGTCAAAAGTAAGCTAAAAGTACTCTGTGTGTGTGCACACACAC
>NW_015621197.1:0-1927 GCF_001515605.1 Sinocyclocheilus anshuiensis
AAGTTTATTTGACAGATCACATTTATTTATTTTTATTTTTATTTTTATTTTTTTTCAGCCAGGAAGAAGAGAAGATTCTTAGTTGAAGCTCTCGAAGAAGTAATAAAACCAGACTGGGTCAAGGGTGATTTGTTCCTTAACTTTGTTCTTCTGTTGCATCAAGATGAGTTTGATCTGTGTACAAAAGCAACTTACTGAATCTTCTGAAAATAGTAAAACCACTCTTGAGAAAGGGGGAAGAAACCCACCTGATGTCAAATTAGATTTCGTACTTGAGAATTTATTAAAATATTTTAATGAGCTTGAGATCTTGTGTGAAACTAAAATAGGGATTGAAAAAAAATATGACATTGACAAGGAACACGATGATTGCTGGCCAGAGGATGATATCAAACGAGTTTGGGGAAAAACACAAAGAATTGATGAAGACTTAAGAAGAAATCGCTGGGCTCTTGTGATAGTGCTGCAGGTATTAAAAAGACAAAGAACAAAAGAAGAAGAGTCTGATCTGAACGAGGGTAGAAATTTAGTCCAAAGATGCGCAGAGTTGAGTTTGAGCAATACGCCTTACCAAATGAAAGCTAAAAGAGAGAATGGAAGAGGGGAAGATGTTCTTTGGTCAACTGCTGATATAAATCAAGCTTGTGGAAAAGCAGAAATCATGAAAGTAATCTCAAAAGAGAGATCAACTCAAAGCAGTGATGAACTAAAGACATTGGGAGCTGATGGAGGATCTAAGCAGCATTCTGGAGGAAATCACCCAACATCTAGCTATCTCTGGCAAACAGGTAGTGTCAGTCAGGTCGGGCCTGGGACACAATTCCCATTTCAGGTCTGGAGTCAGGCCACTGGGAATGGTGCTCCTGATGTCCAGTCCAGGACATTAGAAAGTGAAGAAAATATGTATAGTGAAGATGAATCCATTTACATACGTATCCCACTCTTAGAAACGTTTCACAATGAACCAACAGCTAGAGATCATTTAGTTCCATATGTCACATCTCGCTATAAATTAATAAATGGATTTCCTTCAGATAATATTGTAAATATAACAAGATCTTATGCCATGTCATTTGACAGTTACACCGGGAATGCTGAATGGGTGTATGAGATACTGAACAGGAATACTTTAGTTAACAATTGTGATCCAATAAGCTTTGGACAAGGCTATGACAAAGGTCATCTGGCTGCAGCTGCCAATCACAGGTGGTGTCGGGAAGCCTATAATGACACTTATTTGTTAAGGAACATTATACCACAGAATCATTTGTTAAACATAAGGGTGTGGAAAGACCTGGAGAATAGATGTCGAAATATGAGCACAGATAATGAGATCCGCAATGTCCATGTGTACACTGGACCACTTTACATAAGACCTATGCATCATTTTGAGCTGGAAGGTAGAAGTAAGATAGTGCCAACTCACCTCTTTAAGGTGATCATTGTGGAGAATGTGAATGGGACAGTAAGAGCGCCAGGATGCTATGTGATGCCCAATGAGGCACCACAAACTACAGACTTGAATGTCTACAGGATGAACATTGGAGAATTTCAGAGAGTTTCTGGGCTGACGTTCATAGAACATTGACTCAATTTGGGAGATACAGAGAGAATAATAACTGTGACATTGCAGGGAGAAGATCTGAATCAAACACAACATAATGTTAATATAGGAGTCAGAATAACTCATAATGTAAACCGGTAAGTTAATAACTGGTCAAAATAAGCTGATTACTGATAATGATGGTATTGCTTGTCTAAGTCTGATATGTACAGTAATTTACTGTGTTAACCCCATGACACTGAAACACAGAGAGTTGTGTTTGATCTTCTCTTATGAGTGTGTTTGGATAAACGTAACATCTGTAGATGAAAATCCCATACTGTATGTGTTTATATATAGATGCACACCATTCAAATATACTTA
>NW_015621198.1:0-1926 GCF_001515605.1 Sinocyclocheilus anshuiensis
AGAGCGAGGGCGAGCATCACCGGCGTTCTCACTCGGGACAGGGCCACCAGCACTCACCCAAACCCCCCGGAGGACACGGGAGCCAGCATTCCCCAAAGACCTCCAGCCACAGCAAAGAGGACTCGCCCAAATCCTCGGTCATCAAGAGCCGTAGTCACGGAATCTTCCCTGACCCTGCCAAGGGTAGGACCGCAAGTCGCATGGCACTTCTGCCACTTCACCTTTCACATTTCCAGTCGTGATGTCTTCCTCTTTTCCATCATTCTATTGCTGTCATTTCTATGCATTCTGTCTTTTCTTCCTCCCTCTGTGTTGTTCTTGCTTTCACTGGATCTCTCCATCCTGTATTTCTTGAGCTTCCTAGCTTTGGCTTCTCGCTCTCCATATATGTGTGTTCAGTTCACAACAGCGCTGAGCTCACCAGCGCTTCACTCCAGCCGTCTCACACAGGGTGTGACAGGGCCGCTCTGACAGGAAGCAGCCTGCTTAGATGCTAACTAGGGCACAATAGTTGGACCTTAAGTATCACATCAGTTGTGTCAGATGGAGAGACTCGATAATTTCAAATAATCTAACAACATAATAATTGTAGAATATAAATAAGAATGACTTTTTGAAGGATTAAAATGAATAAATAGGCAAAAGTAGGGAATGAAACGCCCTTGTGGTAATTTGGTTCTGGTTGTTTTAGACACACAGGTCCCTACTATTGAGAAATCTCACAGTAGCCCCGGCACGTCGAAGCCATCCCTCTCCGAGGGCCAAGCTCGCCCCCATGGAGGCCCCCGTGCTCATGGCAAAAGTGGCACGGCCCGGGCACACCTTGACGATGCCGCGGCACCGGCCGAAGCTGCCGGCCAGCAGCCCCGTCTCCAACCAAGTAAACGACGCAAATAAAACCTCCACAGCATGGCTGCCTTCCACTCATCTGTTCCTCCTCCTGTTCTTTTTCACTGCCCTCTTTTGTTTTTTGTCCCTTCCCTGTTGTTGTTTTCTGGTTTCTCTCGTTTTACTTCCTCTGGTCCCCCTATGGTCACAGTCTGTCACTTCATTTCCAATTCGCCTGCGTGTTCTCACCGGTGTGTTGGGAACACGTCACGTTTGCAAACACACAAGAACAGTATTATTTTTTTCCCAACAATCTTTAACACTTTTAATAATTATAACAATTTAAGAACACAATAAAGCTAAACTGGCCAATAAATAATTTATTTTAAAAAGTATATCAGTATAGCAAATTTTGAAGTAATAGGGCTAAACTTTGAATTGATCTATTGGTAATTATATGAGATGAAACTATAATTTAACCTTCCTGTTCCTGTAGCGCAGCTAGCATGGCGTTAGCCAAGGTCATGGGTTTGATTCCCAGGGACCACACAATAAGCATATGTATAAAATAGAGTCCAGCCTAAAAAATCTTCAAAAATAAATACAATTTCCGACCTAGTCAGGCACTTTGCTGCCTTCCACAGGATGCTAACTAAGATTACTAAGACCTGTCAATCACTGTGAGGAGATTTGACTGCACTTGTCAGGCACCTAGTCAGCAGACATGTCCTTTTACCCCATAGGGACATGTTGAAACCTTGTCACTGAGGTTATTTTAGGTAAAACCTGCTCAAGTTACCATTTTATTAAAGTTAGAGAGCAAACAACCATACCTGATCAGCACACAACACATAGCGTCACGTTTTGCCCACTTGAGCCCTTCACAACAGCCCTGACGACCTTTCTTTGAACTTTTCTTTTATTTGCCCCATTGAGTTGTTTTCTGTCCCAGACGGCCGACTTTTCAGCAGCTTCCCCACTCCACCGAGATGGCCATGCATGTGGCCGCCCGTTCCTTAAATCACCATCCCACCCTGCCTCCACTCTCTCTGCGGCTCTCGCTGGCCTACACTGCACCTCAGTCGACGCTGTAAGCGT
>NW_015621199.1:0-1928 GCF_001515605.1 Sinocyclocheilus anshuiensis
CTAGTTTTGAGTAGCAATTGGGCAGGTTTTGTTGTGAAAACCTGGAAGCCCTGGCTCTAAGGATTTCCAGTCAGCAACTGCATAGAAACTTCAGCCCATTAAAGCTGGACGTTAGAGAAGATCACAGGTAAGATTAAATATAATTATTTATCTAATAGATACTTCGTTTTGGCATGACATATAATGATCTGAGGATATTTGTCCATTTACCGAGAAGGCAAATGTTTGGGGTTTTCTTCAGTAGTTAGCCAGTAACGTTAGAAGCTTAAATCTGTGGGTGCAGGTGAATAATAGATGTGTTATTTAAGTTATCTTAAAATGCCACTCGTTTATTTGGCATTATATGTCTTAATATTTCTGTTCAGCGGCTCTTCAGCAGGGTAACTGAAGCTAACCAGCTGTTAGCTTGCATTGCTAATGCAATTGCTATTGGTGTGGTTTACAAATATTGTGGTCAAACTAATTATCTTGAAATTATCACACGTTAAATTGTAAATCTTTGGGTTGACAAGGAGGTGATTTTGTCGAATTTCGATTCATTTAAACGATTCAGTTTAATTATATACACGATTTAGTTAATCAACAATTAATCAATTGTTTTATGTGAAAATAATGGAAGTTTACATGCAGTGAAAATATTTTATTTCAGTTGTGGTAATGTAATGTTTTGCCAAATGCTTCAACAGTTTGAGTATGTTCGACTTGAGATCTTTGAATTATGATGGTGTATGAAATGTACTATACTGTAAATAAACTTGCCTTGCCTCACCAAGACTAGGGCTGCATTTCCCAAAAGCACCATAAGCCTAAGTTGATCGTAGCTCCATCGGTGGCTTTTGCTTTTGGCAAACGCAGCCCAGAGCGATTATGCAGACACCAGAGTTAAATATTTTATTTGCTTTTTCATAGATACCTTGCTGAAGTGGTTGGGCACCCTAGATCAGCCTTCAGCTCCATCTGAGGACAGCAAGCACTACTTATATTGAATCTTATTTTGATCCTTAGCCATTAAACAGACATAAAGTTGCCAGCACAAAGGGTCTGTAAATGCACAATGGTACGGTCAGGTGAAATTTCAGAAGATATCAAAGAAAAGATCATTTCTTACCATAAGTCTGGTAAGGGTTACAAATCCATTTCAAAGATTATGGGACTTCACAAATCCACAATCGGATCTATAATCTGCAAATGGAAAACACTTGGAACAGTGATGAATCTTCCCAGGAGTGGTCGACCGCCGAAAATCTCAGCAAAGGCCGAACGTAAAATCATCAAGGAAGTCACGAAGAAACCCGAAATAACGCCCAAAGAACTGCAAGCTTGTCTTGCCCTAGCTAAAGTCAAAGTTTCTGAAGTTACAATCAGACGAACACTGGGGAAATTAGGCTATGTGAGAGAGTATGAAACTGAAAACCAATGCAAAAAAGAAGAAGGTTTCGATGAGAATGTTTAATCCAAAAGTGTTTATGTAAATGTTTAAAGCCAAAAGTGGAGTTTTCTATATAAAATGAAAAGGCCTACAGCATCATAAGTCAAACTCTTGTGTTCTACACTATTGTGTTCTGTACTATACAGTATTTTTCTTACAAAGAAAAAATGTTGTTCAGCAATATTGTTATTCCGATGGAAATTAAATAAAATGTTTAAAGTATAAATTGTGTGTCATGTAGTTAATTTAGGTTATGATATGACTGGTTGGGATATGTGCAATGAAATTCATCTGCTCTTTTGTATCGATTATAAACTAGGTTTTTCTTTTTAAAACATTGTTTCCATTAAAATGTCTTCATATTGCTGCATTTACAATAAATGATTAAATAAATAAACATTGTGGATATTGCATAACTATTTGATATGTGCAACATAAAACATTTTAGTCACTTTATAGTGCTTAACAGTCATTATTATATATACTGTATATATATATA
>NW_015621200.1:0-1932 GCF_001515605.1 Sinocyclocheilus anshuiensis
TTAAATATCATGGAAAGAATAATCTTTCCCAGATAAAGATCCAGTACATCTCAACTATAGATTAGGGAGTGTTTTTTCATGATGAAACTAGAGATATATCCAGTGCTCTGGATTCATCCCATCCCCCCCACCCTTCTTACATGAAGCATCCAGATCCCTTCATTTTTCCCTAAGCGTAAATCTCAATCAAACTTGCTCTGTGCCTTATTTTTTTAATACAGGGTCTCTGCAGATTAATTTGGTTGCTGAACTGAGCATCAGCAGCTGTTCCTTATCCTTATCATCGCCGTAGTGACTGGCCAGCCGTCGCCTCCCACAGAATCCTGCAGGGACCTGAATTATTACTCGGTATAATTCCACACAATCCCAAGAAAAAAAATCTCATCCTGCTGCCAGGCCACTTGACTCGTGTGTTCCAACGGGCTCCGGATGCCACCAGCAATCTCTGTAATCAGTCACTAAGCCCCTGCGCTGCTCAGTTCAACTGCTTCTTCAGAGCATTTAAAAAAAGAGCAGAGCTGGGGTGCATTGTGTGTCAAACGCGTATGTTTATCCTGTCCACTAATTAAAATGGGGACGCTTAACATGGCTTCCATGTGTAGATACATGAATACACATGCAAACAAACACACATATGCAGCATGCACACCACATACTAAATGAATTATGGACACCATGTCTTTCAAAACCATTTGAAAAAATTAAACTCATCCATTGAGATATCAAACAATTAAAGTAAAAAATGTTTGAAGACATTTGATTTTAAGAACAATATCTGCTCATTTATTAAACGGCATAATTACTGTTATAACTTTGAATGAACAGAAAATTTAATATAGTGTTACTTGATAAATTGAAAAAGTAAATAAAAAGATATTTCTGTCATTTAAAATGAATAATTATTAAATAAATAGTATTATGAATTATTAAATGAATAATAGGTACCATATACGAAAGGAAGACAAAAAGTTTCCATCTCAAACAAATATCAAATTCATGTCAAAGAAAGTTTGAAAATTATCAGATTTGAAAAATATTATTTGCACATTATTATATTATTTGTAATTATATTGTTAAAGACAATATTACGCTGAAAAGAGTGCCAGACAGTCTTACAATGCTCTGTAATGATCTACAGTACCATTTCAAAAAATGTTATTTATAAATGTATAATTTTCAGTGACTAACTAACTACTGAACTGCACACATGATTTTAGGATATCACAGGCCATGCAATAAAAATGATAAAAAGATAGGTCTATGCTGCCTTCAAAAATGACCAGATGAAGGCATCTTAGATGCCAAGAGATTATGCAAACATTGAATTTGTGTGGGCCATGATTTGGTGGTTTATTCAATATTTTTCGTTTTGTTAGATTTGGACTTCAGGTTTCTTCAATAGTCATTTTGCTAGTACTTATTAAACATCAAAACTACATAAAACATAAAAATTAAAATATTTCCTCCATTTAAAAAAAATAAATCAAAACACTCTAAAAAATAAATCCCTAAAATAACAGAAAAAGTTCTAGAAGCTCATTACAAGGGACAGTATCCTTTAATTTTGCAGACATTTTGGTTAATCACAATGCAATGCAATGTAAAATAAAAAATACTGGTAAACACCTGTAAAAAAAAAAAAAACAGAAATATTCCTTCCAATTATACAGTATACATTCTGCTCTGTATTTACAGATTTTTACAATTCCCTGCAGTGTTTGCTTATGTGCATTAGACAGGTATATAATGTTATATGTGCAAGAGCAAACAGGCTATATATTTGACCTAAATGTATGTTTCCTGGTCAGGAAGAAGTGAAAATGAGAGTGTGGCTTTGTGTCTCGTCTCCGCAGCGACATAATCAGAGCCCCAGATTTATGAGCAACCAGATCCCTCCTGAGGCTTAGCGCTGTAAACAACTTGGATCAGGCC
>NW_015621201.1:0-1696 GCF_001515605.1 Sinocyclocheilus anshuiensis
TTGACCCTTATGACTGGTTTTGTGCTCCAGGGTCACATATATGCAGCAGTTAAAACGCACAGTTGTGGTAGGGATGTACAGTTACAGCAATAGAAGTGTTGTTTGTGAAGCATTTGTGACGTCATGTATAAGACAGTGCGGTCTCCTCACTTGATTTCGATGAGCATGTACGTGATGCCCAGAGCACAAGCTCCAGCGAGGTTGATCAGCACAAACGGGTTCATTCTGGGCAGGAGAAGGCTGCGGAGCGCCGGGATGAGTCCACACAGACTGCACACAAACATTCACACACTATGCATCATCTGCAGTGAATAACTCCGCATACATCATGGAGTGAGAAGAGTGCGCTACCTCCGGCTCAGATCGGCCACGTGCTCCTGAAGCCAGCTGGTGCTCGCGGCTACACACACACACACAGAGACACGGATCAGTTGTCTGTACCGCACTAACAGCAGCTAACGAGTGTTCAAAAATAAAGGCTGACTTAAGAAGTGAAAATTCAAAAAGTATCTTTACTTTTAGTCCGGCCACACTTAGAAACAGCTGTCTGTGGAAAAGACCTTACCTTCAGACACGAAGACGAAGGGCTTGTTCTTGACGGAGAGTAGAGTCAAGAGGTTAAAGAACAGAGCCACAGAAGTTCCCACCAGCAGACGCCCCCTAAAACAAGCACAGAAACAACCACACACAGCGCTCAGAGCGGCTTGTGAAGAGCTACAAACACTCCTTCATTCCCATTTAATTTGTCAGAAAAAGTCAGTGAATGGACTCGTAGCTGAACTTTAAAGTGGACTCGAGCCTCTTTTTATTTGTGATCTACTGTCTCAGTCTAAATCACATTCACACTGGTGTTTGAGGAAGCCAAACTAATTAGAATATAATAATAACAACAACAATGACAGCAGTTGCCATGTATTGTAAAAGAATTGCACTGTAAAATAAATGAAAATGAATATTTCATAGGCATATTATTTTTGCTTTACACTACAGCAGGGAAATGACAATACTTCTTTCCTAATTTCACACTTGAAAGAGATATGTTGAATTTTGGACCGTGAGCTGTCAGCTCTTTTGATCTGGGCATGATTGTACTTCAATGCTTACGACCAAACCAGAAGCGGGTATGAGCTTCAGTGAAGGCGTGCCATTCATCTTTAATGAAGTTCCACTAATTTGGAGTTCTCTCTAATGTTATGCTTTTGACAATGTGATAAAAGACTGGGCAAACTTGTTCCGCAAAAGAAATGGGCGTAGGTTTAAGCTGTACAAAATGTACATCGCAAGTGAATGCCATCGCCAATCCACTTTTTATATAGGACTTATGCAGTACTGTTTTTTGGTCATGTTTTCAGTCTTGTGTGTGTGTGTGAATGGTGAAAAGAAAAACATAAAGATGCAGAAAGGTTTGTGTGAGGATCAGGTCAGTGATTGTTGTACTCACGTGTGCACCTCGGGCTGCTCTACGAAACGCTCCACACTGAGGAAGGAGGAAGCACACAGTTAGCACACACACACACTCACTCGCTCGCTCGCTCGCTCGCTCGCACGCACGCACGCACGGACACACACACACACACACGCACACACGCACACACGCGCGCACACACGCGCGGACACACAGACACACTCAGAAACACACAGACACAGAAACAGACAGCCACACACACACACACACACACACACACACACACACTCA
>NW_015621202.1:0-1929 GCF_001515605.1 Sinocyclocheilus anshuiensis
AAAAAAAAAAAAGCGTTGACATTTGTTTTTTCTTTCGTTTGATACATTTGGTCTAAATCTAGAAAAGATTATGCTCTATTGGCTATGACTAAGCAAAACTTATTATTATTATTATAATATTATTATTATAGGCAAAGACATTTTTTTAAAATAATGTTATTGACCTGTATTTTTTTTCCTACTGAAACCGGGTTTGGAATGGTAATAGGAACAGAAACGTTGAAATACCGAGTGAACTGATTGCTTTTAAAAAAAAAAAAGCCCTGTTAGTTACAGTGCATTATAAAATATAATCCATAACATTTTATTTCCAAGAAATACAAACCTCTCAAATGCAGACCGACTGCGACCAAGACAGTACCAGTGTGCAGTGTCTAAGGCAACCTTCCTGGCTGTTTGAGGGTCGTTGATAACTGCAAATGTCCCAGCCATATCTACGATGGTCTCAATGTTGTTGAAGGCATCATAATCCCCAGAAGCTAACTAAAATGAGGAAGCAGAGTATTAAGAGAATATTCAAGCAATTAATACAACTTGGTACAAAAAACTTATGAGAGAGCTTACTCTCTGCAAGTTGATGCAAAGCTCTGGGTCTGTAATCTCTTCAACAGAAATGACTGTGGCCTCAGGGCTAGTCGTCAGTGCTCTAAAGAGGCTTGGTGAAAGGAACTGTGGTCCTGGTCCCCCGTGGACAACTGAGAGGGCAATGGCAACACCAGCAGTGAAGTAATCATCATTCTGCATTGCTGGAAATAAAAAGATTTTAGACACAGAATTTTAAATATTGATTATCAGATTCAAAACAAGCCTTAAGAAATTATTAAAATACACTTCAATGTGACAGTGCATGTTTATTCAGCAATATGTAGTGCTTGCTTATTTACATTTACTGTTGAAATTCAGGAATTTAGCTTCATCAGGGCCAACAAATAATGCACCCTGTTTGAGGTGTTCCATAAGCAGAGTGAGAAACTCCCTCCTTGGCCCACCAGAATCGATTGCTCCCTCACTTGTCCCCAGGTCATCCATGAATTTGACATCGATCCTCTTCAATGGGCAAAATGACTTCATGGACAATGTAAGTCTTGCACTTTCCCAGATATGTTTCCTACTAATATTAAAATAGGATGCTCTGCTGTCATCAATTCTCTCTGCCAGGTTTTCTAAAATCCCGGTAATGTCTCTGTTAAAAAAATGGAAGACACTATTACAGTAAGGACACAGTATAATAAGAAAATATAATAAGTATATTATTTGTATATTGTATAATAAGAAAATAATTAAAAAAACATTTTGGACACCTTCCCTTTAGACTCATCAACTCCTTAGTAAAATGCTCAAAGGCCTGAAATGCGTGTCAGATAAGGCACCCCTTGTCACAGGGGATCTATGCGACCACTGCTAAATTGTCAGAAAAACATCATTCTTACCTTTCCTCTGAAGAAGTGGACACAATGTCCTCTATTTCATGTGAGAAAGGTATACTTTCGCTGTCACTGACATCACTTTCGAAGAGTGCTGCATATTGCCACTCCCTTAAACGGTAAGTTTGAGCCTTAGCACAACAATTTTTATCTGACACAATATTCGTCTAATATCATCAAGAGCATTTTATGGACTGACAAAGCTTACCAAAGTCCACTCCCTGGATATTTTTGATTTTTACCTGTTGTTGTCCATGAGACTCCTAGAACTTCCCTCATCCAACTGGGAACCAGAGGCTTGAGGTGCATCATCATTTGACATCATCATAACAGAGCTGGCAGGAATCATGGCAATGAAAGATGATGCAACTGATGGATCACTGTCGTTTAACAGAATGACTGCATCTGGCTGGTCCTCACACGTATCAATGGTGACAGTGTCAATTACAGAACTGAAAGCAACATCATTACCAGCCTCCTTAAATGCAAGGAAAAAAAGAAAAAA
>NW_015621203.1:0-1933 GCF_001515605.1 Sinocyclocheilus anshuiensis
CACTATCCACTGCTTGAACGTGACAATCTGGAGCCACGCCCCCTCCGAGCCTCCGTCCCAGAATGCAGTTCGGTTCCAGGCGTGGACCGGAGAGACGCTGGAGCCGGATGTGTTAGCAGACACCTGCTGGGTGAGCGTTCCCTTCAAAAAGCTAGCAACCACCCGGCAACCATCCAAAACACCTTAGCAACCTTCACTTAGAAATAGCCACAGCAATTAAAAACAACTGTTTCTGTCAAGGTGCATGTTAAACTGAGTCTGATTAGCATTTTAGAGTTTTATTATTGATGGAAAATGGAGGAATTTGATAGTCATGGTTTTTTGTTTTAGCACAAAAAAAGCATAACTAAAGAATAAATACAGACTTGTACACATATAAGTAGGAATGAAAAACAGCAGTTATAAAAATTACAAAAGAAAAAAAGAATAAGAAATCATAATAATCAGGGTTGTTATGAATAATCTGATCTTTTGATCTGCATCCAGCAAGATCAAAATATATTTTGCCTGTTTATCCAAATATAAATAAATGATATATTTAAATATATGTGCAATTTAATTTAAATACATGTAAATAAATAAAATCAGTTTTTTATTAGTGAGTAGTTTTATATAGTTGTTATATTTATTAGTTTTAATTTATTTTTTAAACATTTCTGTTTAGCTTTGATTTATTATTATTTCAGTTTTAGTTTTAGTAATTTGAATACTTCAACCTACGCATTCATTTCTGTTTGTTGCCAAGGCAGCATTTTTTTTCATCTAATATTTATATTTATATGTTATTTTATTTCAGAAAGAAAGAACCATTTTTTAATCGTTTTAATTATAGTTAACAATAACACATGAATTTGGTCACAAATTAATTTCCTCTCACTTTTGTATGCATGTCTTCACTGATTAGGTGTTTTGTATTTTATAGCAACTGAACGGTCGCTGGCAACACGCTGACTTCCTGTTCCAGGTGTCGGACCCTGCCTTACTTCCTGTCGTACGCATAGGCAACTTACCAAAGACAACGGCCTCATCGCGCTTTCACCTAGAAGTCGGACCTGTGTGCTTCCTGTAGTGTGTGTGATATTATGAGTG
Source organism: Sinocyclocheilus anshuiensis (assembly GCF_001515605.1). Lineage (NCBI taxonomy): Eukaryota > Metazoa > Chordata > Actinopteri > Cypriniformes > Cyprinidae > Sinocyclocheilus > Sinocyclocheilus anshuiensis. Next base: position 1,090 of record NW_015621203.1, read on the forward strand.
TGTGTGCTCGTCAAACACACCGGCCCCACCCACGTCCCGCCCCCTTCGACATTCAGCCACTGATTGGACTGCATAAACAGAAAGAGGTGGTGTGGGCGGGGCTTTGGGGGATTTAGCACTAGAGACTTCTACAGTCTAAAGGAAATTCCGCCCCTACCAGCCATGGATGTCCAATCAGATTTGACTCCTCTAGATAACAAGCCAATCATCTCGCAGGGACGAACACTCAGGACATCCGGGCTGGAGAAACTGCCAAGCCCTCTGGTTCTGTCTTTCTCTCTTCTTCTCTGTGTGTCTCGGCCTATTTCGTTGGTGCTTGCTCTCTTTCTAATTATTAATAATAATAATAATAATAAGTTATTATAATACTTGTGCTTTTCAGCAGAATCAGCAGTTTATTGAAGAGATGAATTAAGATCATTGGGAGGTATTATATGTACATATACACTTATTGTTTATCTGATCTTTTATATGGTAATTTTGTCACATGTAAAAACAAAATGCTAAAGTGCAATAGGAAAACGAAAAAATAATTGATTATTGATTATATATTAAGTGTGTGTCTCATTAAGGAAGGTTTTTCAGGGGTGTTGTCATTCAAACGTGTCATTTTAACACTCCATCAGACAGGGAAGTGTGTGTGTGTTTGTGTAAATGAGTTTTGGAAGTGACTGTGAGTGTGTGTGTGTTTATGTGACGGATCAGTAAACAAATGAAGGTGCATGTTTCTAGCAAACATACAGACACACCTGTGCATATCAACATACATGGCCCTTGTTTTTAAAACAGCCTGTCACTTTAAGGGGGCGTGTCTCAATCAAATGGGTGTGTCTTGTTCAAAGGG
>NW_015621204.1:0-1933 GCF_001515605.1 Sinocyclocheilus anshuiensis
GAGGCTTTCAGGCCCTCCTCCCTCCCTCTTGCCTTCTTGCTTTTTCCCCCCCTTTAACATGGCTGGTGATAGGCCTTGTCTGAAAGGGCTTTTTTTACCTTCCTCCTTGAAAAGTTGAATTGCATTTAGGGCTGAGGACAATTCCATTGTTAATTTTTCATGTTTGTGAAAGGACCATGTAGCAGTTTCTCCAGCCTGTTTTTGACACATGATTTTTGGTTTGACAAAGTTTTTATTTATAGTATATGGCTGTCATATTTGGTTTTATAGGGATAATTAATCAAAAAAGAATATTCTATCATTTACCTTCATTTTGTTCTTTGTCTTATTTTTCTTTACAGTTTTATTCCTTTTTCTGAAATATGGTAATAGTATTAACAAAGTCATTATAAAGTACTTTCTGTGGCACACAACAGGAGAAATATCAAAGACTTGTCTGGTCACTCTTTTCCATGCAGTTGAAATTAATCAAGACTGGGGCTTTTAAACATCAAAAAAGAATCAAAAGCGCCGTTTTCTTCCAAGTCTTCTGAAACCATTTGGTAGCTGTGTGAGAAACAGACCACTATTTAGTCATTATTCGCCGATAATCTTGAATATATTAAAGTTGTGTCTCATTCCAAACTCTGCGCATTTGTCGACCGCACAAGTCATTATTTAAGAAAATAAATAGTTACATTGCAAAGAAAGAAAGAAATTACAGTAATTTACACCTCAAGGGGAATAACAGTCAGTTTTCTTATGTTTTTTTTTTTTGTCTTAAGACATCCTTTATGATGTATGCAGCCGACAAATGTGAGCTCCGGAGGGGCGCAGCCTTTGAAATTTGACACAGACTGAAATTTAAAGCATCTCTGCTTTATACACAATCATACACATTCAAACGGACGTCCGAGCTCTGATTTCTGCATTTATTAAACAAGTAGTGATATTCCAGTCTATCTTTTGAGTACCATCTTTTTAATCAAACAAATCTTTTCAGAAAGAATCTGAATGATTCGTTCGTGAATCAGTTGTTGAGTTCACTTCATTCAGTGATCCAGTCTCTCTGCATTTAACAGCTCACTGAAGATTATCGGTTTCTCACACAAAGCTATTGTATGACTTCATAAGACTTGGTATATAGTGCATGAATAATATGAACCACTTTTAAAATACATTTATGATGCTTTTGCCTCCATTATGAATCTTAAAAGCTAGTTATGCATAAAAAAGAGCGACCTGCACAGTCTCCAGAATTTGTGGACGTGAGTAAATGATGACAGAATCTTTATTTTTAAGTGGACTATTTCTTAATGATGTAAATGGCACTCAAAAATATTTTTATCCTTACATTTGACTGCATAGAAGCAGATCCAAGGATGTTTGTATTTGCTGTCAACCACCTGACCTCACCTTCACGATGCAGAGCTCCAACTGGTGTTTCAGGTTCACAGCCTGTTCTCTTAAATGACCGAAAGATCGTTTTGAACGTGTGCCAATGACATCCCCTTTCATCTCAGGTCCTGTACGTCTGAAAAGAAGGCTTGATTATTGGCACTTGCACTGGAAGGTTTTTTCCTTAAACAGTATGGGAATTGTGGGGCTTTCATTTCTGTCGCTCTTGCCGTGTGTTTTCGACTCTTTTCCGAGCAGTCAGATTCACACCCTCCTTCATCCCGCCCCTTTGAACCCTTTAGAAGTCGCCGCAGACCCCTCAATTCACCCCCTCAGTGTAGAGATGTTTAAGATAACTCATTTGACTGATGTGCCGTCCCTGGTGTAGAAAGTCTCCTGCTTTGTGGGCCAATTATGTAGATTCTGCTTTCACCGAGTCTTTTGAGACTCTGATTGCGAAGTGCCATGGGTGCCCTCTGGGTTCCCATAAAGACAAATATGTAGAACAGAATGAAGCAGAACTTGCGCAAAACAGGAGGGCTTTTTTAGGGTCGTC
>NW_015621205.1:0-1935 GCF_001515605.1 Sinocyclocheilus anshuiensis
GTCCTGACTAATGTCTTCTCTGACTCAACCAGTTTCACCAGCACACTCTATCACACTTTTCCCTATTTTACTCAATCCATATTTCGGCAGTACCATCAATTTATCCATCCCCTCAGACAAGTAAACAGCCACTGGTGCAATTTTCCATGGAAATACAGTGCACCTGTTTTCCGCCACTGACACCTGTCTGTAATCTCTACTCAACTCTTACCCAGCTCTCATATGTAAACCCCTGCAAGGGCTGTGACATTTCAGCTAGAGATGGCGGACGGATTTTTGATGGATTGAATGCTGCCAATGATCAGACAGGGTGATAGCAGCGGTCCATGCAGTTGCACAGTGACACAGAGGAGTGATGTGTGCTAACACTAGGAGGAAAGTGTCCTCAGGCTTGCTATTTTTGCCGAAAGCTTGAGGGAAACACATCTGACCTGGCTCTCTCGAAGTAAATGTAAGTTTCATGGTTCTATCCCTTCTTCCAAACAATATAGAAAAATCTTCCAAAGGTACTGCCAGCCAGTGCAGATGAGAGGCTTGAGAGAAATAGATTCTATGAAAGGAGCAGGGGGAAATTGCAAATAGTGTGGGTATGTGCAATCGTGTGCTGCAGGATACAAAAGGCCACTGAAGAGCAGAATCACTGCACTTGTTATGCCGTTACCTGCAAGACCATTTGAAAGGTCCTTTGAGATGATAATATCGCCAGTGCAATCACATGAGTTTCAGTGCAAACACGAATCACTGAGCAAGATTTCTTAAAACTGACAGTATTGAGTGCCATATTTGAGCGTTTAGACTCGGAAAATGTGAGTCACAAAAGCATAAGCATTGCGATATCTCTAGAGAAATTCAATTAATAGACAACAAAATACAGAGAGTGAGCTTGTGCACATACTGAAATAAAAACAAACATGGCATGGAAAAGCACACATCACAGACTAATCCTCCTTTGGCCAAATTTGTCCAGACAGACTCGTGCCTGGCAGTGCAGCGAAGCACGTCGTGAGGACAGTAAATGATAAAGACATCAATCAGATTGAGGCACAACCCCTGGTCAAAGGGAAAGGTGTTGAGAGAGGGAATGAAACCGTGAGTCTCCAGTCACCATTTTGTATAGCTCTGTATTGATCCTCTCGCCGATAAGGAAAGCAGGGCCAGAAAAAAAAGTCCCAGTTTCATTTATCACACACATAGACACTGAGGAACACATCGTCTGGCCCTGCAGGGAGAAAGGCTGCTCAGAAATAGCCTGAACTCAAAAAGACAAGATATGAACGCAACACGTGGATCCGAGTGCGGCCACTTCACGCCTACCTTCATTATGCAAACGCATTTGTCATAACAGTGCAAAAAAAACTTGCTCAGATAGATGGATGTTAGTGGGAGGGGTGAAGCAGGGGATTTTGGTGCAGAACGAAGAGACTGTACCCCAAACCGACCGTTTGAACGTGTCCTTCTCCAGTTCTCCTTCTCTTCATATCTGCCTGAATATAGAGATATCCCTGTCAAGTGCTCCGGGGTACAGCTGTCAATCACCATGTGACAGAAATGGGGGGGAAACTGGTGCATGAGTCAATTAATATTCAGAGTGGATCTACATTTAGTCCACAAGTGCAAAAGCAGAAGTAGGAGGGGCACTAGAGGGATGAAACAGGGATGAAGGGGGGACTTTGATGATGCCCTTAAACTTGAAATGTGGATGAACTCATGATGCCATTAGTTATGCCTCAAATGTTATTGTGGACTAGGCAAACTTGAATTTCCTACTATATCAACAAACAAATGACTTAATTAGCTGGAAACGCATAGAAGTTTGTTACAAATGCCAAGCAACACACAAATGAAATATCATCCGGCTTTTACACTCCTGGCCAACAATAATTACATTCTCGCTATTCAACTTATGTATTATTGTCTACTTAAGCAATTCAAAGT
>NW_015621206.1:0-1936 GCF_001515605.1 Sinocyclocheilus anshuiensis
TGCACAATAAAATTAAGTTGTGCCATTTTCACCATTGAGTATCCTTTTTTACTCAGATTTATTTCACATATGGAAGTGAAATGAGAAGGGAATGCCATTTCAGGATAGCTTTACGCCATTTTTATTCCATCTATAGAAATCCAGGCAATCAGACTCTAACACTCCCCTTACCATGTTTTAAAGAGCCAATCTTGATTTGGTTTAGCTTTAATTGTTGACCTTTGTCTCAGAGTTGTTAAAAATTGAATGGTTGCTCCCAATAAATTAACAGTTTCTAGGTGGCCAAGGCTGGGTTAGCTGGGTTTGGAGTGAAGTTAACTTAGATGAGTATGAGCACTGTGCGGGCAGCACGTTTCAAGGTCAGTGGCATTGATAGAGAAGCTGTGTAATAATGTGGGGTACACTGCCACCTGCCTATTTAAACTGGAAAACAACATTACACCATCAATTATATGAAGAAAATAATCCTTACAGCAGAGTTCTTATCACTTGATAAAACTAAGGAGCAATTTAGATATCTTTCTTTATAAAAGACTGAATTCTAGAAATCACCTACAAGTCCAACATTCTGAGTCATAAAAATGCACATTTTAGGTAAGCAGTTTTGAGGTTTAGTTGACCTCTGCTGGTTAAGACAGAAACGGCAGACTCTTAGATTGAGAAAGTGGCTGTGGATTCCATGAGCTATTAATGTACTGTTTACAGGACACAAGAATGCTGTCAACTATTAAAAGAAACTGTTTGTATAAACACAATGCAATGATAAATGTTTCACATTTTAATTAAGTTCAGCAATTTAGCAATTATTGTGGTAATAAAAACCAAACAAATTTGTTATTCCATACATATAACCTGCACATTTGTAATTTAAGTAATTTCAGAGAAAATATATATTTAAATGTAAAATTACTGCCTTCTAATATTCATTAGCGTGAAATACTTGGACTCTTAAGCCACAACTAAAACTGTATAAATGCATTTACGTTGCCATTCACAAGTTCTCTTTCATCATCTCATGTCCGAGATCCGCCTATGGGAAGGGCATCCGTGTCTGTCCTCTACAGAAGCATCCAATTGCACCAAGTCTGGCACTCAGGAAGCCATTGATTTCCCTGAGAACTGTAGCCATTGATTGATGCTCCCTAAAAGCTTCTGCATCTGAGGCTCTAGGTGGCTGCTACACAGGGCGTTGACTTGGGATTGTCTGACTCAGATGGGGAAAAAGGTGATCCCGTGGTGTGGCCTCTCTGAGCTGAGCCGATCAATGCGGCCAGTCTCCTTTTGAGGATATTTTGTCGGCTGATCCCCATTTCATCGACAGGCTGCCCGGCTCAGGGATAAGGTCGATCCCGTCATCTGTAGCCCCTCATGCTAATGCTCAAGTGGCTCTGACCCAATCGGTCCTCCTTAAGTTTTGTGAGCGAGCGGCTGCTCGCCTCAATATCGAATGGCGGGCACTTAAAAATGCATTAGACCAGGAAAGGGGCGCATACGATGGGACACTTTTTGGACCCTCCCCTGGCCCTAGAAAGCAGTTCCTGTCTTCCCGTCCTCCCTGCATGTGCGAAACACATGTAGTATTACCAGGGAGATCCGCTCGATCTCAAACACAGTCTTGCGTATCTTGATGTCAGGGTTATGGCAAATCTCGGAATGGGTGACCCCCGCCATCGAGCCCTCTATCACCAGACACCTTAACCCCTATCAAGGCGGGCAGCTTGCCCCACCCAAGCCTGTTCTCCCCAGCAAAATGCATTGTTTTTCTGCGTCAATTCATCAGGCCTCTAATGAAGCCTCGGCTTTGGCGGTAAGAGCACTAATGTCTCCTCCCTGCTATCCTTCGCACAGGAAATTCCTTAGTATCCCCGCTGAGAATAGCGGGACTCAAGATCCTGACATATATAGACGATTGGCTGATTATAGCCGATTCAAGAGA
>NW_015621207.1:0-1935 GCF_001515605.1 Sinocyclocheilus anshuiensis
ATGTGTAGTTTTTATATTACATTTTAATATTCATATTTTCATATACTTATATATTTCTATATGAAAATGATGAATTTGTTTCAAAAAATTACATTTAATAATAATAATAAAAAACTGTATTAATTGTTGTAATTATATATTTTTTCGATTACATTTTTAATATTCATAATATTTTCATGCACACATACTGTATATAAAGTATAAATAAAATAAATACTGAACATTAAATAAATGTAAAATAATAATGGTTGTTTTTTAATGGCCAAATGCCCCCAACACATTGAAATTTCATAGTTTATGGTCAAAGATTTTTCTTTTCATTCCATTTCACTTCTGTTGAGCATATTTTCCCAGCTCGCCTTTTCCATTTTAATGTCACTTTCTGGGATGGCGAGAGCTCATGCCAATCAAAACAAGAGGATGGGCCAGAATTGTCCTTGCTAAAATAAATATGACAGTGTCTAGTTTATTGTTTTATAAAAGCAGGCTTCATAACCCTGGACCACACCTGAGTTTTGAGAGGGAACAGAGACCTGGCATGAGGCTCACACAGTAATGGAATCAGATGATTGGCCTGTAGCATCTGAGAGTTAGATGTTCCTTTTAAAAGGCTTTGTTCAAGCCCCGAGCGTTTCCCGTCCCAATGTGTGTCATATAGGAAGGCTGTAGTTTTGTTCGTTCTGCGTGAAATGACCAGAAGAAAAGAGCTCTCAATAGACATGCTGTCATATCGAGTTATACTCAATAACAATATAATACAGCTCTCTGGGGCATTTTACATGCTCAAGTGACACTCTGGGACTCCAACAGAGATCAAATATGCAAACATATGCTTTCATAGATGTGTTTGTAAGCTCAGAATGAAGCAGATTTGAAACATTTGTGACTTCAAAGTGTTTCTAGGGGTCTTCAGTGCTTTCATACACAAGTGTTTCATACTTTTAAGTACACTTGTTTTACACTACAGCAGAATGACTTAAGCTCATGTAGCACTTATGCAGTGACAATAGTTTACAGCAGAGTACACAGAGTGCAAAGTGATTGATTTTTAGTAGGCTGCTAAACTGTATCTCAATACCAAACCTACAGCTGTCACATTTCTGGATGCGAGTCAGGTTTAAAGTTTCAATGTCAATGTAATTTCCAACAGAGGCTAGAGCACTGCAGCTAGTAAGCACTGTCAAGTTTAATCTGAGAGTTATATACAGACGCACTGTATGTATGGCATGCATACTTCAAACAAAATGTCAGTAGTATGCCATTATACTGTTGCTAACACAGTGATTGACCTCAGATTCACCAAAAACAAACAATAAGAACAATAAAAGTCTCTGAATGCAGTATTTATCTGAATATGAAACAATGCACTGAAAGGAATCTTATTCACAACATTTGCACCAAGCATTTACATATGTTTATATTTTAGCAATGCAATGTCTTCTCAGTTCAAAACATAAACTGAAGCATCACAAGAACTGCCGCTATTTTTACTTAAAAAAATTCTGTACAGTTTTTTTTTCTTTACCAGCACCAGGTGTTCTGTTGGTATACCAAAACATGCAGTTTTTCTCAAAACCGTTATACTTCTAGAAATTGAACACAGCTAGGTAAAATCAAGCCTTCATAAAGGGATGTTTTTAAAGAGCCGGACACAAAAATATTGCTGAGACAGATTAATTATTTCTGTACAGATGTTGATGGTGAGCCAATCATTAAGTATAAAATGTGCCTGCCAAGAACTGGAAGAAATGTTTACCGTTTTTAAAAAATCCAACATTTTCTGGGAACATTTTGTGGTCCTATGATTCATTATGGCAATTTGTTATTTAATTTTCTGGAATTAAAAAATAATAATTTTAAAATCCCTATTGTGGTGTATTTGTTTGTCTTATTAAAATGTATATACAGTGGGTACGGAAAGTATTCAGACCCCCT
>NW_015621208.1:0-1936 GCF_001515605.1 Sinocyclocheilus anshuiensis
CTCACATCCTTGCTTCGCCCTTAATGCTGTCGGCAGCCATCGAAGACCTTGCTGCACGGTGGAAATGATCATTCCCCCATTACCGAGGGTCCACTATTTTTAACTGCTGAATGAAACCTCCTAACCTTTCCCTTTTCACACCATAGCACATGTCTGAAAGGTAACTGCCCCAATAACGCACCGCAACATGTGTCAGGTACGCTAACCAAGACCTGCGCTCCAAGAAATAAAGGTAATTTGATAGTTCTCTGTTAGAGTATGCAGAGTGAAGAGCACTTATAAAAGTGTTACCTTCATTGTTCCTGCTTTGAAAACGCACGTAATGTCATAGTTGGAGCTAATGAGCCCATATGAATTGGATGATATAATTTTTTTTTTTTGAAATGCTGGAAACATGGTTAAGTGGGATAATAGCACAGACGGCTTCTGCTGTGTGCTTCCATTTTATAGATGAACAACTAACTAAACAAATAAAAAACACTGGAGTCAAGCTAAGTCAACATGCCTGTAAAAACAGTTTTGGATATGCAAAACACTGGTTCAATTCTTGTTTTGTATTCCAGATACATAAAGCTTCAATTGAACTGGCATATATACACATGAGGTAAGGTATTATAACAATATGTGGGTTGTGATGTTTAGTGTGATAAGGTTTTACCTATTTGTTTGCATGGGCGTCATTGCTTTTATATTATATTTATATGTCACTCTGAGTTTGGTCAGATAGAAATAATAAAGAATGTGAACAGAGCAGAATGACAGAAATTTACCATCATACACTCGGACTCTTTTTTTTTTGCTGTGAGAATATTGCTAGTTTTGAAGCATACAGAGGTACTTCTGTAGTACAAAGCTGAGAGTTTTATTTACCCATCTCAAACAACATCTTAAACTAACAGGGCTGTTTGGACAGATGAAATCCATCTCTGCATCATATTTTGGCTTTTTATCCCCAAATGCTGGCACAATATTTGTAACTCATGTCTTGAACACTCTGTCAACATTTAATATCATCCATGCTAGACTTTCCCTTCATATGACCAATATTGATTGAGAGTTGCAGTTCATTTTCTATGAGCACCTCGAGGGTCGATTGTTCAGAAATCCTGCAAGGAGACGGCAAACCCTGCAAAGACACTCAATAAAATGAAACTTTTGTTGAGGTGAAAAAAAGTGGAACAAGCCTAAATATTGACAAAACATATTTGACTAGGGCTTGCTGTTCCTTGGATTTTGTCAAGCTGTACGGGAGCTTCAAGCAGGCTGTGAATTGAGAATGAAGGTCTGCATGCTAGTGCATGTCCAGGGAGCCCCATGGCTGTTGTAGTGAGTGTAGGACTGACTTAATTTCCTTCTCAGGTGCCACACTTGGTGTCAACAATACAAAGAAAAAGAAAGAAAGATGCATGCAAAAGTGAAGGAACAAAGACAAAAGTATGAGGGACGGAAGGAAAACAAGGGGAAAAATAGGAAGGAAATAAGGCAAGAAGGAGGAAAGAAAGAGCAGAAAGACAAAGAAGGAAGAAAAAAGACAGTACAGGGAAGGAAGGAAAACACGCAGGAAGGAAAGAACTGAATGTTTGAAAGGAGGAAAGAATAAAGTAGGAAGGCAAAAAAGAAGGAAGGAAAGCAAACAAGGAATGAAAGACAGTAAGGACAAAATTGCACAGGGAAGAAAAAAGTAAGGAAAACAGGAAGGAGGAAAGAGAAAGTAGCAAGACAAAAAAAGAATGAAGGAAAACAAAAGAGAAGCAAAAAAGCAGGAAGGAAAGAGCAAAGAAAAGGAAGGAAGGCAAGGAAGAAAATAAGTAAGACAGTAAGAACAATTGCACAAGGAAGGAAGAAACAAAACGTAGGAAGGAAAGAAAAAGGAAGCCAAGAAGGAGGAAGGGAAGTATGAAGGTAGAATGACGTCAAAAAGATTTGCATACGCAGG
>NW_015621209.1:0-1915 GCF_001515605.1 Sinocyclocheilus anshuiensis
GATTTCTGAAGGATCATGTGACACTGAAGACTGGAGTAGCCTAATGGCTGCTGAAAATTCAGCTTTGACATCACAGGAATAAATTAAAATATATATTCAAGTAGAAAACAGTTATTTTAAATATTATTTTTTACTGTATTTTTTATTAAAAAATGCCGCCTTGGTAAGCATAAGAGATTTCTTTCAAAAGCATTTTTAAAAAATCTTACCGACCCCAAACTTTTAATAAAGCGTACTGTAATCTAAATAGGTAAATGTTACAATGATGACAGCTTTTAGTCATTGACATTTTAAGTTCACTCAAGATATTTCATTTAAAAAAGCCAAGCAAACTGTTTCCATCAGTTTGCTCAGCAGAGAAGATTGGTGTAGAGACTATGAGAAGTTCTGGCAGAGGAGGCATATGGAGAGAATGTCTGCCCAAGGGCACATGTTCCCTGACTTCTTACTCCAGTTCCCCTTCTGCTAGATCTAACGACCCATACGTGCTTATACTGACAGCAAATGTCGACATGCTTAGCCCCTTCATAACTGCACACCTCAGCGTCTGCTGCCCAAGGGAGTTTCTGCCGGTTCTACAGCCATTCTGCAAGGGGAATAAAGTGTGACTGTGCCTCGTGCTTTCTTTCAAATTCATCAAAGCCTTGTGATCTCCATCTCAATGAGAGAGTCGTGAATTATAGAGCAGCAGCATCGGGGGTAGCAGATTCAACTTTAATGATGTCAAGAATGCTCTGAACAAACAGCAGTGCACGCGTAGCTCTGAGATGTCTAAGCAGAATCGCATTCTCACATATCTCTCTTTATTTCTCTGTCTCATGAACTTCTAGTGGAACGGAAGAGGGACACAGGGGGTATTCCCATGGAAACCGTGTCTCCTCGCCGTGCGAGTCTGTGCCGTGCTATGCGGGATGAAAGATGGTCTCAGTCTTGATTAAAAAACTGTAGGCAATGCTTCACCTGGGTCCATTGTATTGGGAAGTCATCTTGATGACTCCCCGGGGTTATCTCTCTTTTTCTAAATCTGACAGGTTAACACTATCAATTAGCAGCCATTGATCGGGTGAACAATAATAAAGGCTGGTTGAAAGATGATGTAGCCATTCACCTTCACCCCTGAGGCTATACTCACTCATACAGCTGCACACACAACAACGTGAAACGACTCACCAGAAAGGGGAACCTCACAGTCTCGCCAAGATTTATTCTTGAGCAAGCAAGGTTTTTCTGGTCCCTTCCGAAAACAGAATGGAAAAAGAATGGGTCATTCCACTAAAAGGGTGCTTTTTGTGTCCCTCCCTAACATATGAGTAAAAACAGACTTTTAATGAATATCTGATACCAGTAAAATATCTGATATAATGAATATATGATGCCATTCTTTTATTCTATTATCTAAGCATTTTTCATAACACTTCTACAAAAATCCAGTAACTTTATTTTTATATGATTTAATATCTTCTTTCTTTCTGAGAAGCTTGTCCCCACTCATGTCTTTCTTTCTCCATGTTGTATAGCAATTGAAATTTTATTTTGAACAAAAATGGAAATAAGAAGCTAGTATTTTTATTTCCTCCTTATATGGAAATGTATATGTATTTAATGTGTCAACACTGTTATCATCATAACCTTCTCTCTTTTTAAAATAATGAACAACACCATAAAAAAATTGTCTATAGAAGAAGATAAGTTATCATTGTTGAAAACAGCAAACCACTAGAAACTATAGACATTTGTAGAAATATCAGCATTACATTTTTTTAATGCAACATAAGAGAGATTATCTACAACCTTATTTGGTGGCAGCTATTACAGAACATAAAAAGAAAAAGAAAAAACAAACAAAAACGTACTGTGTGTAGGGCCTTATGAGGCGTAGCAATAGGGCAGGCAAGGCAGGCAATTGCCTGGGGCC
>NW_015621210.1:0-1938 GCF_001515605.1 Sinocyclocheilus anshuiensis
GCCCTGCCATAAAACTATATTCACAAACACTAACAATGAGTACACGTTGTACTATATACACATTTCACATCTGAAGCAGAATATTTAAATATTTAATATTTATTATTTTTATAGTTATATCACTTTAATGTTTAATGTTTATTAATAAATACAATTAAAAATGTTTATTTTACAAATAATATAATAATTACTGCTAAAATTACAATCTAAAATACCATTCAGTGATCTATTACTAATGATCTAATACTAATTACTGTAAAATGACATAATTAGCATAAATAATTAATACATTTAAACTTTTAATTTGTTTATTTATTCGTTTACTTATTTAATTTTTAATGTATATTTTACTTTATTAAACCCAGACTAAATGAATGAATCTCTATGCAGGATTGATTCATTGTCTATTATGGATGTAAAAGAGAAATTATAGTAAAAGAAACAGAAATCTTGAGCTTTTCAACATAAACCATGAAATTTGAGACAGTGAATCTTACTTCGCTTAATGATTTTTTTTCTCTCTCTCTTTGTAGAATTTTTTTTCTAATTATAACAATATTGCAGTATTAAATATAACGTTATTACTAAATATAACAATTAAACTTTTTTTTAAATCTTTGAAAATAACATGATGTGTATAGATTATTGGAATTATAATTTCTTAATTTTTCTTAATTTATTTTATTTATTATTATGGTTTTTATTTATTTATTTATTTATTGTTTGGATGTCACTGCATTAAACCTACACTGAATGCAGAATCTCATTGATTTGTCTATTCTGCATGTAATAGCTCTGTCTCTCCAGCAGGCGGAGACATTGTTATCCAAATAAGCAGCACTACAGTTTAGGATGCAAATGTTAACCCAGGTCATGTGTTTTCTTTTAGAATATTCTCTGAGCAGTGCGGATCTCTCCTCGATATCTGGCTTTAACAGTGCCAACACTCTGCATCTGGGTTCAATGAGTGGATGGCAGCAGCATCAGATCCAGAACATGCAGCACTCTGCTCTCAGTCAGCTGGGGTAAGTCCAAACACAAACACACATGCACTTAATTACCTATACACACGTCAAATAGCCTGTTTTAATTCTTACACACTTAATATGTGCAACTTTCTCTCACCCGTACTGTGCTTTGTCACTGTATAGACAACTTTTCACAATTCTGCAATAGTTGTGAAGTGTTGTTAAAGAAATGTCAGTGTTTTGATTGTATCTTTGGCACCTGTGTACAGGAGTGCGCCAGCACTCGTTCCGATCCGTAACCCCCTTCATTTCCTTTCCTTCCTACAGAAATTGCTCCAGCACTCACTTATGTCAGGGTTCAAATCTCTCCCTGCCCTCTACTCAAAGCCTGCACATCAAGTCCGAACCTGTTTCTCCTCCTAGAGATCGATCCAGCAGCACTACGCCTGCCGGCTACGGCCCGCTACCATCCCTCCAGCAGCACCAGGGCCCGCCCCCACAGGGGCGACAGGACTCGGGCCGCTCCCCGGCCGACAGCCTCAGCAGCTGCGGCAGCTCGCATGAAGGCAGCGACCGCGACGACCACCGTCCCGACTTCCATTCGCCATTAGGATTGGGCCGGCCTGGCCTGGATGAGCAAGACAGCCCATCCGTCAAGCGTGTCCGCCTCTCGGAGGGGTGGGCCACATGATAAGCCATGCCCCGCTTGGACAGCCCCATCCTCGATCTTGACCTCGATCTCCCCATGCGCTAATCATTGCTCTCCCTTATTCTCTGATTTGCTGTAGAGAGGGGAGGAAGTGCTCTCGAAATTACCTGTATTTTTTTTTATTATTATTATTATTTTATCAGAGTGTGTCTGATATACATATTGTTGTGATTGACGGGTTTTCAGGGAGGGAAGCGGGAAGGAGGACTGATACACCAGGGTTGGGGAGGGTTTAGTGGGTGGGGTTACTATGCATAACTT
>NW_015621211.1:0-1937 GCF_001515605.1 Sinocyclocheilus anshuiensis
TTCTTTCCCACAGATTTCCACTGAGGTTACAGCTGGGATCTACTGAATATTTTTTAAGCATAAAAACAAATTAATAAGTAAGTATGTGGTTTGGGAGGAAGGGCAAACATCTGCAAGTCTCTCTCCAAATACACTAAAAAGCATTAAATTAATCATGTTTTTAGCCTAGCCCTATACCTGACACAACATCAGTTTCTCAGCGTTTTACTGATAGTGGATGTCTTTAAAAGCTGTTGCTGTAGATTTGAAGTAGGTTAAGGATTTATCAAACAGTTTATCCCTGGACGGGAGGTATGTTAGCAGGAGAGCAGTAATCCGGAATGTGCCCTCCCCTGCGGATCACCAGAGGAGCACGTTGGAAAATCACCAATGTCTTTACAAATATTTACTCTTGCCCCACAACATCTGCTGAATTTATTGTTGTAAAATCCCCCCACCGTTAAGCGCTGGATTGGAGTGGCCAGATGTTCCTAATAACGGCTGCTAGCTTAGCCATACTGGAGAAATAGAGGTGCCCTTGAGCAAGAATGAACTAGTGTTGGGCTTAACCCATCCCTGCCCAGCTGGATTAGAGGGAACACAAGCAGTGGAAGGGCCCTTTATTAAAATGCGATCTGTCGTGGTCAGGCTTAAGGTGGGCATGAAAGATCACTGGTATGTCGCTGCTTTTGTCTGGGAGCACTTCTGCCCCCTGCACCACAGCGCTTATGTGTGATCTGAATGAAACGGCAGGTATTTGGGTTGAGGGTATTAATGATTTATTCAGCGTCTGTTAGCCAAAAACGTTTTGAATAATAATAAGTCCCCCCAAGATGTTTAATCATCTGATACCTTTGGACTGGAACACCGAGTCTGCCTGCCTGCCTGCAAAGTTTGTTTTATCTGTCTTTCCTCAGCTCGCCGGATAGATAGGCCTCTTTGGGCTTCTGCTGATCGTCAACCTGCTATGAGGCTTCTTCGGAGAGCACAAAGCCATTAGTTCTGCTCTATGTACAGTGGCCACAGAAAGTTTTTGAACACTTGATTCACACTTAAAAATCTATGAATTTCATTACATATATAACAAAATATCACACCAAGTGGCATCTGCAAACAAATGATACTAATTAACTTTTCTGAACCTTTAACCAACCATTATCAAGGTGATTTTTAGTGAATGTAGGAGGTTTTCCTTAAGTTATCTTACAACAACAGTAAATGTACATTTGCATGCATAATTGAATATAGAATATCAGCTGATATATATATATATATATATATACACACACAATGTTGTTTAGGGTCACTGTGTAAAGCCCTGCTGTATGTTAACTTCGTTTCTCATGCAATGCAGGAAGCAGTGGGTCTGTATGGGAGGCTGCTGAGGAGGATTGGGCGTTCCCAGTCATCCTCCATCATTACCAAAGCAGCCCTGTTGTGAGAGCATATGTCGGTGCTTGTGCTCTTCCATGTATAGGATATTTAGTTCTATTTACAGCCATTAGCTCATAGTTTAAACATAAAATAGTTTTACAGCATCACTATAACTGCATAAATAGCTAACTTTCTTCACATGTGTACTCCCATATGTTTAGGAATTTGCATATGCATCCTTGAGAGTGGCATATGACAGGCGTTTTCCTCACAACTTGGAACAGGCTTGTCAAAGGGGATCTAGCACCCGTTAGCGAGAGGAGAAGGATGGAGAGGGGGGAGGGTTTGGGGGGAGTGGGTGCAGTAAATTATTTGTGCTGGCAGATGTTCACAGACCCAAATATGCATTAGTTTGTGGACCTGGCAGCTCTCGCCTCCTGCCAAACTTGCTGCTTTTTCATGATGCATACGGGAGCAGTTGTTATTCTGGCGGCGTTACAGGGTGCATTAATCTGAACTGTCATCACCTCCGACCGCTCTTGGTGGAAATTATTTCACCCCTTTATTAAGGGAACTCCAGTGAA
>NW_015621212.1:0-1938 GCF_001515605.1 Sinocyclocheilus anshuiensis
TCATGTCAACATTTTATTAATGTTAGTTCAACATCTGTGCCTTTTGCAACATTCTATTATCTTACAATCCGTATGTGTTTGTGTCTAGGTTTGTTTATACGGTTCAGTGTCAAATATTTAAAAACAAAGTATAGTAAAACCTGTTGAAAACTAACTTCATTTAAAGTGGTTTTCACTAATTGAAATGCTGATACATTTACCAAATCAAGTTTTGCTTCAAATCTAATAATGTCAACAGGTTTGTGTGATATTTAGGTTTAGAATTTATGATCTTTGTATGAAAACCACTACATCTGTAAGAGCTCCTCACTAATATAATTTTAAAGTCTGTGTGTGTGTGCTTCACTCTGTAGCATACAACAGAAAACCACTAAATGTGTTATAGTGATTCTGATCATCACAGATCCAGCAGCCAGCCTGGAGACCGATGGTAATACGGTCCCCTGCGCTGAGCTGCGCAAGCAGGACGGCAGTGGCCTGGTCCTCCTGGTCTTGTCCATAAATCTCCCTAAGTGCAGTTAGAGCCACACCATTCTTCCTGATACTGGCACAAACAGCCAGCGATGCGCCTGGTGAGCCTGCGTCACTGAAAACAGTAAATGCCAGGTTATACACGCCTGACCGTGGAACCGTGAACACACCGGTGGATGAGTTATAGGCCTCTCCAATGTTGATAAAGATTCTTTGATAGACCAGATTTGTCGCCGTCCTTAACGGACCAATGCAACGTCTCCTGTCAGTTAGACCCACAGAAAACGCCACTCGGTTGTCTAAAGAGTAACATGTATGAAACACACAAAAATTATGACACAAAATAAATAAGGCCAGATTAGATGGAGTTAACAGATAAGATGCAGTTATTACTAGTCAACATGTTTTTTCTTTACTGTTTTAAAACAGGATTTCATTTCAAACTACTCACATTTCTGTTTTATTTTGCCTGTTTAGTTTGTAAGTGCTAGGAAACGAAAGCTTCTCATACATTTATTTTGCCCCAGTTAGAGTTATAGTACATAAAACATCCCCTCTATATTGAATAAAGATCCATAAAGTCCATTGAGCTTGAGGTGATGTGCTCAAAGAGATATATATATATATATATATATACACCCACACACATATGTGTGTGTGGGTGTGTGTGTGTGTGTGTGTTTACCTCTGATGTTTCTCAGTGTGTTTTGTGCTCTGGCCAGCAAATCCTCCAATGTATTCATACTAGAGTTTAAATATTGCTCTAACTCCCATTTTTTCTTCTGCATCACACAACAACCACATGAGTTCTGGTCAGTCAGGCATGCTAGTGAGAGCGCAATAAAGATATTATTCACACATGATTTCTAGCTTTACATTTTGGTGTATTTCATAATGCTGTAAATTTCCATATTATTAAGATTTTCAGGGAGACTTGCAAAGACTTACGGTTGATGGGATCTGGAGCAAGGGTTTGTCCTGGTCCATCCCAGCTGAAGGCCTTTTCCTGGCCCAGCACCAGCGGCAACACACAGAGCAGCACAACACCTTGCCCTGATTAAATTGTTCACAGAGGGTAATCACATTCTGTCAGAACTTTGATGATACCGTTACAGTCTGTACGGCACAGAGTCAGTTTGGTTTACGCTCCATGGCTCATGAAAACAGACCAGTGTAACAGACAGTGTATTAAAATTTATCACTTAACTAGGCCCACATGGAATTTGTCAGCAGTTTTCCCATTTGTTTATGTTAGCTAATTTAATAATTCTTTCGGCAACCAATAAGAGTGTCATAATCGCAGCCCTACTAAACACATTTTACTAGGTTTAAATTGATTCTGTAAGATTCCACAAATTTTTCCAGCAAAATCTGAAAAAAGTCTGCAGATTCCATCAGGGCCTGCTAATATCTAACATAATAAAAACAAAATATATATATATTTTTAAATATGTATATATATATATA
>NW_015621213.1:0-1941 GCF_001515605.1 Sinocyclocheilus anshuiensis
AAAAAAAAAAAAAAAAAAATCTAAATGTGGCACAAGCAACTGCATGAGAGCAGTAGCTGTAAAAGACTAGTTTAATGTAATTATTATATTTAGATAAAATGTGTTCCTCCGAGTTAACATTTAGTCTATGTTTTTGTTTTTATTTTCATTTCAATTTAGTGATTTTAATCTCTACTTATTTTGCTCATAATGTACAGTGTAGACTGCACAAATAAATTCACTATATACGCTTTAACAATCTTCAGTTTTTATTGTTTGGGGAACAACATTGGGCAGGATATTGAATCATAATTTTTTTAAATACATACAGAAATTAAAAAATTGCCCTTTAAAATATGAATTAATTGAATTGCAGCCCTAGTTTAATCATTTGGAGATCATCCATATTTAAAAGATCATTTAAGCAGCAAAACAATTTAATCTAGATAGAATGCCATGAACATGTTGCATCTAAAAGTAGAAGTACTGAACTGCAGAAAATACCAATATGTATATCGTAATTTGCCATCAACCTAATACAGAGATATGATTTTTGGCTCGTATCGCTCAGCCCTAATTCTTTGTACAAGTTGTCTGGCCTCATCTACAAACACGCCTTAAGTGAAAACTGATATATCGAGGCAAATTCGCAGAGCGATCTGCTGACATATGTGCATGGGTAAGTGTATATCGATGTTTCTTTTGTATCTATTATGCTCACAGTTACTAAGCGCACTCCCCAAACACAAACCGACGTGGAACATGCCGTACGGGCCTCTGAATCCATCTATGAATGGGTGGCTCTGGACCAGAGAGGGGAATTAGATCGTTTTATTGTGTGTGAAGAGAAAGAAAAGGATCTGGCGGCTTAAGCTCAAAGCTTGAGAAAGCACAATCATAGAGCTGAGTGCTGCGGGACTCCATGATACTCGTATACTGATACGCTCGCATATCACTGTATCCAAACGGCTCATATTCTGACTGCGGAGGTGCTTGGTGATTCAAGCGCATGGCTAGTGTGTGACGCAACCCTTTGACAATGAAGCCAAGAGAACATTTGTTCTGCATTAGTTAATGCTCAGCTGGCCTATCATCTTTCATCGGACTTGCCTGTTCACATATTCGCTGGCCTAACAGGCCTTTTCATCTGCTTGTACGGCTGATTTGTGTTCCCGTCGATTGTGTGTGTAAAAATGTTTTTACGCAGGTTATTACCAAAACATTGGTGACGTTCGGTGGGACTGCTGCAACTAATCACAATAATTAGTCTCCTATGATTAACAAAGGATTTGAGAAAATTATGGGTTATAAGAGAGTAGCTCATGACATAAAGTACTTTAAATGGTGATGCTGCCTCCTTATTGGTGGACGGCCCTTGAAGTGATTGTTCAACCAAAATTGAAAGTTCTGTATACATTTGTTAACCCTCATTTCATTACCTGTATGACATTTTTATTGTTTAGAGCAAAAAGAAAAAAAAATGTTTTGAAAAATGTTCATGCTGCACTCTTTATACAATAAAAGTGGATGGGGACTGGGGCTGTCACGCTCTAAAAACATAAACAATAAAATAGTCCTCATTTTTTAAGTCTTTAAAAGCCATACAATCACTTTGAGGAAAGAAGCAAAATTTTGGTTTCTATCCAGTGAAATCTTGCTTTAAATGGTGACTTATTTGGTCAACATTTACTTCTATTGTACAGTATAGCCTATTCAGAAGATGACTGAAAATGAATTTGACACCTCATTGATAAACTCATGCATTGAGATGACAATTTATTCACTTTGGAGGAGTAGGGCCGTGACGGTCGCCGTGACAACCACGTCTCCGTGGTGGTCGGTTGTCACCGCGGTTGTCTACGGCCAACGGCAATATTGCACGTGACGTCACGCACTCTATAACAAGCATAATACAACTTTTATTTAGACTATAAGTCTATGGTAGCCTAATTCACAAATTAC
>NW_015621214.1:0-1943 GCF_001515605.1 Sinocyclocheilus anshuiensis
ATCTATCCTAAAACAACGCTGGGCAGGTGTAACGCCGCTGCAAGTGTCCTGTGTGGCATCGTAGCTATCGCGTTACCAGTTCACCTGATCATTAACAACTTCGTCATTGTTTACAGTAAGCAGCGTGTGCTTGAAACCACTGCGAAGCATGAGATCGAACTCATGGCGTTACGCGAGAAGGAGGAAGAGCAGGAGTGTCCGGAGGCTGCAAAAATGCCATCACAGGCTTCGGTTGACTGCAGCTCGGTGTGGGATAGTACTGGTGCGACTGCGTAACAAAGTGACAGGTATATTCCGTTACTATTGATACAGCCACTGTGTCCAAAGACCAACTGTCTACAAAATGCAAGAACAACTAGAGAGTGGTTCATCAATTTCAAAATAATAAACTACTTTGGAAATAAAACAATCAATATGAACATCTGAACAGCGTTCGTTCGTTCGTAGGCTACTACATCTATCTAGCTATCTACTCTTATTTGTAATCCGTATGACTAAAAAAATAATATTCCAACACTGCTTGGAATTTTATGTTGAGGTTATTAGGTTTAAATAAACTTTGTCGACACTTCAAATAGTTAGAAAATATTTGTATGAAAAATTGACTGATAAACATACAAGTAGCTTATGGACTGCAAAAGCGAGTCAGGGTATTTGCAGTTTTATCTCGTGGCACAACTTGTTGCCTTGCAGTTTCCACTTTTCAACACTAGAGCGAGATATTTCAACATAACTTACTAAAGTGCTTTCTAGTGTGCATTTATTTGTACTGAGTGGAGAAAGCAGTGTTTTACAAAAGAAAAGCTTATGTTTGGTCGAATTTAACATTCGAAACATTTCTCTAATTAAAATAATATAAAAACTGTACGCGTGTAAAAAAAAGTTTAAGAAATTGTAAGAACCATGAGATGTCGTAAGTGTATATTTTTAAATGCACCCCTATCAATTATAATCACGATAAGAGAGTAGGCCTAGCCTATATGTTTTATGACTGCACGAGTTGCAGTCTGTTCCTGGTCCTTCAATCCGAAAACAAATTATGGCTCTCCACCCCTCCCATCACGCCTGCTCCATCCCTACATACACACAGACACAGACACACACACACACACACCTTAGTCCTGCTCCTGTCACCCGTCTTTACTCATGTTGCGCTCTTTAGGATTTGTTTTGCTCTACACACGGACATCATGCAGCTGAAGTCAGAAGCTTTTAAAGACTTTCTTCTCAGGTTTTGATCCAAACATATGTAAGTTTTTTTTTTTTATCACAATTGACCATTAACATTAGAACATTAACGTGGAGCGCTCCACTTTATTAATGCGAACACGACTTAATGTTTTAAATATATTTGAATAATGTATCGAATCCTTAGGTAAAAAATGATTTTTCAGTATTTTTAATAAAACGTATTTAATTTTAAAGTAAGCAAAACGAGTTTTGTCCTCTTTCTTGCTAATGTACAAATAGAAAAGGGGAAACCGGGACTATAGCCTAGTTGTCACATGGGGAAGTTGTCAAGGGCTGTATCTCAGTAACTAGTCCTTGCAGTGGTTTGTATGTTGGTGCCAAAATCAAAATCCTCTTTAAATTATTTTTTTTATTAAAATGTTAATATCTGGTCTGTATAATCTGCTCTCAGGAAAAAAGTAGGCTATTTTCACGTCATATCGGGACAAGTTGTCACATACATTTTAAATGTTATATATTTACACAACATATTTCTTAAAATATTTTTGTCCAAACAATGATCTAATATAAAGTCTCCTTTTACATTTTTGTTGCACCAGAATTTACACTAGCAGTTTTCATTGTGACAACTTATGCCGTTGTGCCCTTCTGGTGGCAAATGTTGTCATAAAAGGTCAGCATGTGTTCAAGTAACTTCCTCTTTTTTCGGCAAAAAAGATGGAAGCAGATTTACAAAAAAAAAAAAAAAAAAA
>NW_015621215.1:0-1918 GCF_001515605.1 Sinocyclocheilus anshuiensis
AAAGGAAAAATTGAAATCGCATCATATGACCCCTTTAATGAGAATCCTGACCTTGGGCATTGGTTTCTGTGCATGGCTGTGCCTTCAAGAGACTCTGTTACAGTACATGGATTGTGCTTGCATTGTGTTTTGTGTCATGTTTTTATTAATCTGGATTTCTCACAACTTGATTGCTTTTTCTGGGTGAGTTGGAGTGAACTATAGAGTCTCATGAAAGCTCAGCCATGCACAGAAACCAGTGGTTAAGGTCAGGATTTTCGTTAAATGATACGTTAAATTTTGTTTTGTTTTTCACCAAACTCTGTTGTATACCTCCAGAACACTTGACACGTGTTGCATGGGACCATTCTGTGATGCTTTAGCATCTTATTTAAAAGCTTGACGCTGGTTGCTCGCTATTCACTGTCATTATATGGATGATTGTGAGCGGGACATTTCTTTAAATTTCTCTTGACTTTTGCGTTAAATGATAACTTAATTTTCTTTTTTTGGTGAACTATTCTTTTAATGATGCATCAGACACATGGAATGGTGATGACATCACTTACTATTTACTAATTACATATGTACTGTTCAGTTCCATTCAATGCATTTAGACGATTATAAATAAGTAGATTCTTAACATTTCATCAGTATTTAGTTTGAATGCACTTTTAGGGTATTTAGACCTTTAGAAGCAAATAAACTAGCCAATTCAGCACAGAGTTAAGTCACTCTAGTCATCACTATGCACAATGGCACTGTTGCACTCTGGGATAGTGTTGAATGTGTCACTTGTTTACTGCAAACAAATTAGCAGTATAGTCTGAAGTGAATGGTACTTGTTTCGTTGTCTGGTCTAGGGTTGTTGCAATCATATTTTCATAATATTTTATTTCATGGTCTTTTATTGATACCTTAGATTCATAATATCAGTATTTTAATTTTTTCATGTTTGCATTCATATCATGTGATTATGAAGCAGGTTATACATGTGTAAACTCTCAGACTGCAGTTTCTCTGTGTGATCTTTTAGAATGCTTGAGTTTTCAGACTTTTGCAGTTAAGATGTTTATAAAAACCATATAACCATTCAGAAATCATAATGATAAGTGGGCGGAAGTGTTTAACCTTGGTTTGTATGTATATTGATGCATATAAAGACAATATGACTTGGCAGGACTCTTAGGCCTATATGTATAACAGATGTTATCAGACTTAATAATGTGGTATTACATTACATTTTTGCCTTGTCTGAATGGTAAGAGGTTTGAAATATTTTAAGCTGAAAAGATCAGAATTGTTGAGTTGTACAAAAAGCTTCTTTATAGCTCAGGCTCAAGTCCGCCGTTGTCCAGCTTCAGAGGTCATATGTCTTTTTTCTCCATTATTTATTTAATCACTGTTTTGGCCATTTGTAGAGCAATTTGTATCATGTAGTAACAGTGATTACATGCATATAATAATATGCCAATACATGTTGTTTTAATGAATCATAAGTGGCATTTTAGAGCCAAAGAATAGTGGGTCACACAAGTATGGTTGGGGTACCAAAACGGCACCGATACCTTTATGATCAGTATGTACCGGACCGAATCAGAACGCAGATGTTGGTGCCTCAGTTCGGTGCCACTTAAATGCCTGAGCTGTCGATTGCCCTCTGGTGCTTCATCAACAACATCATCTACAACAATTGCGTGTAAAGGGCAAAACGCATCAAACCTAATGAACGTTTGAGGACACACGGAATAAACTTGAAAGCAGAGGGATGCACCGTGTTCGACATCAGCTGGCAGTTTCAGTCGATTTTTTTTTTAAATAACTTACTTTTGTGATCTGAAGCCACACAATGAAGCAATGTTCTATACTGTAATAAAGGCTGTATCAATTAGCATTAGTGGTCGACCGATATGGGTTTTTTGACAGCCGATACTGATGC
>NW_015621216.1:0-1943 GCF_001515605.1 Sinocyclocheilus anshuiensis
GGTGCACATTTTCTTAAAAGTCTTAATGAGTGAATCTCTGAAAACATGTCTATATATCATCACAAAATAAGTACTAAGAAATTATAGCTTCCAAGAGAAAATCTTTATTATGATATTATTTTGATGGCGTTTTCATGTAGTTCTCACTGTAATCCAGTATTTTTTTCCAAGTAAAAATACAATTATGAAAGCATGGGTTATCGGCTAAATTAAATCAAGAACAAAAATGCTATTAATTTGATGACAATTAAGGACATTTCCATGCAAAATTCTCATTACTGTAATGCAGTATTTTTTGTACTGCATTCCAGTAAAAATACAATAATGTAATGATTAGTTATAAAGCTAGGGGGAAAAAACATTATCATGATGTATAAATAATAATAAAGCATAGTAATGAATACATTAATTAATAATTTAAAAAAATCATAAGATTTATTTATTTGCTTTTCACTTATTTATTGCATTTTGACATTAGCAGTTTGTACTGTATTCCAGTAAAAATACAATAATGCAATAATTAGATGTGAAGAAAAAAACAACACATTATCATGATGTATGAATAAAAAAGCATAATAAATACATTAATTAATAGTCAAAAAATCATCATATTTACTTATTTATTTATTGCATTTTGACATTATTTTGATGACAAAGCAAATTTCCATGCAAAATTTACATCTCATATGCAGTATTGTTTGTAATGTATTCCAGTAAAAATACAATAATGCAATTATAAGTTATATGATAAATTAAATCCAGAAAATATTATAATGATATGTAAATATAGTAATTAATAAGATTTTTTTTTTACATTATTTTGATGACCAATAAGGACAATTAACCCTAAAATTTTCATCACTGTAATGCAGAATTGTTGGTACTGTATTCCAGTAAAAATACAGTAATTAAATGATTAATTCTAGCATAAATTAAAGACAGAACACAAAAAAATTATCACATTAATTTATAATTTATGTATAATTACATATTTTTGCATTACAAATGTAAGACTTAGACAGATAAATTTACTTGATTATCAGAAAAATAATGTCACAACACTCAAAAAATCCTCATAGTCCCAAAATGTGCTGCAGTGAACATGCTTCACCTTGATATTTTCCAGCACATTCATCTCATTCATCAAGGCGTTTAGACATCTATACTGAACAGAACTGACCGTCAGAGCGGTTTGATGGTCACAGCTGTATATAAGGCCTGTATGTTTATGAACACACGCCTCATTAACACCTCAACAGAAATGCTTCTTCTCAGCCTGTTAAACATCTGCTGCATTCGACTGTCTCACACACACAAACTCACACTCTCGCATTCAATGCATCTGTTCTGGATGACAGAAAATATGTGTCTAGTTTTCACTTTCAGATGCTCATGACTAACATTTTCCCATCGATTCATAACATGCAGTTGAAGGGCGCTCTTTTAGACCTGCAAAGCAAACAATATTCACCCTCCCCATCTTTGTTTCCTTTTAATTGACTTTTTAACGAGGTAACGAAGCGGCGAGGCAGATAGTGAATGAATGGAAGCATCCTCTACTTCATCACTCTGTCTGAGAGAAGCAACTGAGCACAGAGACATTCATTACCTCACTTATTGTGTTTCTGTACATGCAGAGAGAAAATAATGCAGCTGAAGCATTGCACGAGTGCCTCGTCTTACAGCAAACCGCACACAGATCCCGTATCCTAATGCTCTCTGCAGGTGAAGAGCCTGAAGAAATGAGACCAGATTGGCATTGATTTAGTGCTGCATGCCTTTTTCCTTCAGAGTTTTGTCTTCCTTCATGTGTCTTTGCATATGTGTGCAACCATGCATCGATTTACTGCTGCAGCTGCATCAGACGTACAGTGAACGAACGCTGCGAAAGTCTGAGCGTCACTGCATTAGATAGAAAATCAAAGTAAGTGTCAGTTATTGTA
>NW_015621217.1:0-1944 GCF_001515605.1 Sinocyclocheilus anshuiensis
CTTCACAGCCACATTGCTTGTTGTTGCAAGCAGGTGCTCTAGATTTGGAGCTGACTAATAAAAATGCTTATCTGAGAGACAATAACATCGAGTCTTTCCCAAGTGGGCACAAA
This sequence comes from Sinocyclocheilus anshuiensis, assembly GCF_001515605.1. Lineage (NCBI taxonomy): Eukaryota > Metazoa > Chordata > Actinopteri > Cypriniformes > Cyprinidae > Sinocyclocheilus > Sinocyclocheilus anshuiensis. Next base: position 114 of record NW_015621217.1, read on the forward strand.
CATGTAAAATCTGCTCTAGTTTCATGCCACTTCTCTACCCACGACCAAGCTGCTCGCATAACAGATCCAAAAAATTATATATGAGAAGGAGGGCAACAAAAATAAATGGTAACACGTTGTTTTCACTTATTAAAGGCATTGAATAATATATCAAGGGATGTATTCATGTAGCCACTGTTGAAATAACAATGAGGTGGACATCAATGTAAATGAGCAGTGTTCAGTGTGCCATAGAGGACTTAAAGACAAGGCACAATGTCTTAAAGGGGTACAGTCACGTAACCCCTCCACAGTACAATTGCATTGAGCTAATCCGACCAAAACACCAGGCTAATTATACATTTTTCCACCATGTTATAAAACATTCTATAGTCAATGCAAAGCAATGTCAAAAAGCATCGTCACACCAAGCATTCTTCTAACCAAAAAGCACAATGGTAATACAGTGGTCTTCTGGGCATGAAGTGCCATGCAAATATGGATGATCATTTCGTAACATGGCACATATCAAAGTACTATGACAAACAGATTTGATTTCATGGTACATCAGTACTTTTTTGTGATTAAATTTCTTGCCACTAGTCCATGGAAGCCTGGGTCTGCCTTAGATTAAAAAATAAAAAAGTAATTGTGAGATTTAAATCAAACATCACATTTTGAGAGATAAAGTCTGTGAAATATATAGGTGCAATTGCAAAATAAAAATTTGCAACTGTGAGTCCCAATTGTGAGATATAAAGTCACTTTGAAGCCAATTATGAAGCCACAAATGGGAAGTCACAATCAACTTATTTGTTTTACTCTGAGGTAAAACCAGCCTTCCATATAAGTCATTAAGGTGTGGATGACTTGTCCAGTCTTGCATGTGAACAAATAATTGAGAGTTCAGGCTAAAATCGTTCCACATATGCCTGTCTTGAATCATTAAGTTCTCAAAAATAGTTTTTGCTGCATGCATTAAAGTTCATAGTTGCATGATTGCACTGAAAGTTTGCTCTATTTTGTCATTCGAATCAGTGGTTACGTGATGGATCCCCTTTAAAGAAGGCCCAAAAGCTTTAAGAAGACCACACAAACACACAAAGAGGGTGAGAAATGTTACTTTGGAAGACAAAGGTTTAGAGAGAAAATTCTCATGCCCACAAAACCTTCAACAGACTATTGAGGACTATTAAGAAAACATTCATGTTGGTTGAATGTATCGACAAAATGATTATCTCCAAGTGGTCGATCTTTTGGGCAGATGTACATATGGCAACTACAGAAGTGACATCATGTCACAAACAACATGCCAATGAAGCCAGCTCAGTGTAAAAATACGGTGAAACTTGAATAGATGCTCAAACCATTGGTGGAGACACATTATAAACATAAAAGTATATGCCAGGTAGTTTCTGTTGCAGATTCATGCTCCTTTGAATTGTGAATACAATATGTACACGATTCTCTGTGGAATAAACAAAAAATGGCTTTTTTGTAGCTAAAAATGCTTGTCCCACAGAGAAAAACAAAAAAACATGCAACCTAAATGTGTTAAGGCAAAAATATCAGTGAAACCCCAATATTAAATGATAAACTGTGTGTTAAGTGAAGCCTTATAGGAAGTCTTGCCAAATCTACCCTCTTAATATTGTGATTAAGATGCTACAAACCTTTTCTAATATACATATACACCTGAAGCTTGTCAGGTTAATCCAAAAAGTTCCATTCGAAATTCTGAAAACATCAATTACATCTCAGCTCCTTCCAATGTGCAATGTATCAGATCCATTCCCACAACAGATGAGCACAAAGAGATGTGTTAATATGGTACAGTCAGACACACTTCACC
>NW_015621218.1:0-1946 GCF_001515605.1 Sinocyclocheilus anshuiensis
CGCCACGGCAGGTTGCCACAGCAACAGCGCCTTTGTGTCAGTGACATTGACAGCAGTCAGGCTGCGTGGCGTATCCAGGGCTGGAGGCAAATAATAAAATAATACATTAAAAAACAAAAACATTACTTTGTTACAGTATTATTTGTATAAACTATATTCAATTGTATGTACCTGAATACCTCTCTTTCATATATATACACATAATAAAATGACATTATTTCGTCATGATTTTAATATATTTATACAATAATATAATATTTATATAATTCATACTTTGATACGTAAAAACTAATTATGTAAAACAAACAAATATAGCATATTAAATCAAATAAAATGTATAAAAAAAATTATTTTACATTATTTTGTTATATATAAAATAAGGACTATATATTTATACAATGATATAATATTTATATAATTTATTTGAATACATTTGATATATTTTCATGTCTTCACATTTGAAAGTACATTAAATACTGATTTGTTACATTATATATAATTTGATATGATATAATAATATATATTTCGGTTTAGGGTTTTGTTTTCAGATCATTAACACTCAGTTTGAGCAATAGTGATGCTTATCTTAGAAAACACCACTAACCGGATAAGTTACTAAACCAACCTGTCGTAAAAGTGTCGGACACTGGTTCGCTCTCCTCCAGACCTTTCACTGCAACAACCGACATCTGATACGCCTCTCCGGGAATCAGATTTGTCAGCGAAACCTGAGACTGTGACCCGTCCGCTGTCAGGATCACGGGAGTACCTGTTAAAACACAGAAGAGAAGCAGGACTTAATGCATGAATTCCATCAAAGCAAATGGATTTAAATCAAGTGTTTTTTTTGTCTTTATTTACAACACTAGTTCTGTTGTTTGCAATGCTTTCAAGCATTCTTCAGGGTTTAATTAAGAGGACCGGTACTCACCTCCTTGGACTGGGATGTAAGTGATTCTGTAGGAGTCCGGCTGGGATCGCGGTACACTCCAGGAAACCACAGCTGTTGTGTCCGTGATATCGGAGAAACGAAGGTCCCGTAGAGCTCCAAGGCCTGCCAGACAGCAATGCAGATCCATATTTAGCAACAGAAAGAAAATCATTGAAAAAATTGGGAAAATGATCCACCCAGGGTCCTTATGGCCATTAGCTTATGAAGTTAATTCAGACAGCCACTGGAAAATGGACAAAGAAAGACCACTGAACTGCAGGAGAAGCGGGCCTTTCTCTGGTGCAATGAAAAAAGGCCTAAAAGAAAGATCCATTAGTCATAATAGTGCAAGAACCATCCACAAACGCTTCCATTTTTAACATGACCAATCATGCCAAAATCATTCAATTGCATTCCACAGATTTAACCTGGAGCGAGACGATGACAAAAAGAAGACATGTTATTTTGACCATGAACCGACACACAGTCATTAGTTCTCAGTGCATGCGGACAAATTAACATCACGTTTCCCCACAACGATGATGGTTTAGTAGTGAAATGAACATCGGGACACTTTCCTCTGGATGCATGACCAGACACAACATTCCTTCGTGAGAGCATGCAAGGTTAAAGTCAACATGAACTGACCTTACTTTATGACGTTTTGTCAAAATGTCTGTTTATAGTGTCTAAAGCACCAAGCAGTCTTATTCTTGCTGATTTGAAATACATCAAGTAAAATGGCTTGTGAACAGTATTTGCTGTTGACTTTGACCCTGGATTGAAATATATCATGACAAGATACATTTCAAATCACGATGCATCACAGATCAGTACCTGTTTAGGATGAAGAGTGTTACTCAGTTGTTAAAGATCGCACTTCCATCACATTGCAGCCAAGAAAGCCCCTCGAGTCCAGAAATGAGTGAGTTTGACAAGTGCAAATACCTGTTCTGGCAACAGCAGTAATGGGTTGGGAGCGATGTTCCAGCGTGACACCGTAAAGCTCAATTTC
>NW_015621219.1:0-1946 GCF_001515605.1 Sinocyclocheilus anshuiensis
CCAAGTTTGAATTTGACAGAGTTGTTCTTCACACTGGGGTTCCTGGGTTTCAAGTAAACTAAAGGGGTGTCTAATTTATGGATATGCTTCATAGGCCATTTCACAGCTTCATTTCCATTGAACAAAAAAAAAAAGTCAAAGAAAGTCATCCAGTATTCCAGCGACAGTTTCCAGTTTTCACCCTCTGAGTATAAGCTGATAACAGTAGTTTAAGGCGGTCAAGTACAATAGAAGCCAACAAAAAAAAACAAAGAAAAAGAAAGCATAGAAAACAAATCAACCACACAGTTGATATTTTTTTCTGTCACATTTTAGAGTGCAAAAGGTAAAAGTACCACCGTGCAAAACGCCATGAGGAGCATGCGCTGTTGGCAAAGCTCAACTTTTTCACTAGCCGTTGCACCAGCCAAATATATGGTAGGAAGGTTCCTGAGGCCTGCGTAGGCCCGTGTGCCGCACACTCCTGTCCTGCTCGAAACATGTGCGGAGCCCCTGGCCCTCTCTAACTAAAGTAGTTCAAGCATTTCAGCACTATGTGAGTGACTGATCTATGTCTTGAGCGCTAAGCCATATGTTTTTCATTTTTCTTTGCTTTTTATTTCTCTGGATTTGACAATGAAATTGTTTTTTTTTTGTGAAACAAACCAACAAACAAATAAAATGAACAGAATTTTCACATTCTTAATCAAATAAACCCTAATATAATTTTGCAAATGAAATTAATTTAAAGAAAAGAAAAAAAACATTTTTAGAATAAACATTTTTCAAAATCACAAATGCTGCAAAAAGTTAACAAATGAACAATCACAAATTTGTAGATCTTTTTTTCAGTGTAACAAAGTCAATTCAATTAGGTTAATAATTAAGCATATACATTTTATAAAGACCTCTTTTGCACATCATTCTAATTTCATTAAACTTCAAAGTTGCAACCAACCTTGCCAAACAGGTTCTAGTGACCAAAAAAAAGTCTTACGCATTGAACACAAACACGCGCACACAAACCACTCAGATCAGAGTGTGTCGAGCTTTATGCTGTTTAAAGATCCTTCAGCCTCTCCAAATAGATGTGCGCTGTTGAGGACACCCATAAAGAAGAGCCACACAAATGTGTCTTCATGGCAATCGAATCTGAAGCAAGTGCCAATTGAAAAGATAAATAAATAAATTACAAACGGAGCGGACATGATTCAAATGACAACAGACAGTAAACAGGACACTGAGACAAACAGCAGTTGAGGACCCAGCACACAAGGAGATGCTAAGAGGAGCCATGGTAGCCTTCTGAACAATAAATGTAGCCATTCAGCCTCTGCTGACACCTGGCCCCTCGTTAACCTCCGAATCCTACAGTGAGCCCGAACCGAATCGCGTCGCGTGTGTAGATACTGCAGCCTAACGTCAGTGCATTTCCACAATCTTCACAGCCCAGAAAAAATACCTCACCAGAACCCTCCGATTCATTCTCTAATGAGAGGAAAAAACTCAAATCTACCAAGGAATCAAATGAGTTAATTAAAAAATACACTCTCTGATGCAAAACAACAACGAAAAAGAGTAAGTTAAATAAAATTCATGCAATTTCTACAGCGGTAATATTAAAGGTACTTTTTTTTTTTCAACAGACAGGTGCCCTGACTGTAATGAATCAGTCAATTACAGTGTACAGCAATACAGCAAGTCACATCTTTTTCAATATACAGGTCAGACATCATGCAACAACAGATTCTGTTTTAAAAATGAAAACTCTTAATAAAACACTACAGAAATCTCTATAAATGCAGCCGATGTAAAAACCAACCTCAGTAGCAAACGAGTGATGTAGAGAGACTGCAACTAAAATGCAAAAATGACTTCAAATCATATTAAGAAAGGATAGAAAAAATGCGGCAACTGATATGAAAAAGGAGGCTGTACATTGCATGAGTGCCTTGTTTGTCTTCCAT
>NW_015621220.1:0-1947 GCF_001515605.1 Sinocyclocheilus anshuiensis
GTCTAAAATACAAGTTACTAAATATTAATTGAATATGTATTAAGAGTATAAAAGCAGTAACAGTGCATTTTCTTCTGAAATATCAGCACTGATGTGTCTGATATTTAGTACAACAGCATTCCTGCTCATGTGATATTGCTTAATTAATTTTTTTGCTCTTGATTATTCAGTTTCACCAGCACTCTGACATTGAGTGATGCCGAATTGTTTGTGCTGAAAATGGATGCCGTAATTTTTGCAGATTCTGCAAAAAGCAGCAAATAAATTAAGTGAGGTGTTATGAAAGTGAGCTCTAAGTATTTGTGAGCTCATTTTTCCTTAAGCACTTTGAAATGGGATAGAGTCCAGGCCTCAGTCCAAGGGGTATTCCTTCACAAGAATATTAATTCAAGTTATTTGTGCTCCAGTTCAATCTGCAGATTTGACTGCTTGCACTTCAAGCAATCCATGTGGAAATAATCTGAGATTATCCTTTCCCTCTGATGCTCCACATTTTCAAAACGGATTTCCCAAAACAAGTGCAACCCCATTCCTACAGTGAAATGACTAGGTCATCTTTTTGTCTGGATAGCATCTGTTTTTGTCAGCAGGCTCTCTTTATGATTAAGGACAGCAGACTCTCTTCCGGAAAAACAAGATGCCGCTACGCTGGAACTATCGCAGCGAGCTGAATAAATGCTTGCATGTTTGTTTTTGCTCTTGCCCTTCATTTTACACAGGAATACAATAACAACCCCCACCTATGGGTTTTACAGGATTCCAGCCTATGAAGAAGGTTTTGAGTAATCTCGGCCAATCATTGTCCCTGATGTCCTTCTAAGCTCAGATTGAAACATGTTTTACAGATGTACTGAAACCCCCTCAGGCTTTCTCTGTACTTTCAGCTATGGAGTCCTTAAGGCACTCAGCTTCACTATCCTACAAGCACACCTCTCCAAGTACCAATTGAGTGTTGATATCAACCCTTGATGAAGTGCTAGAGGATTGGCAATGGCCTTGGGGGAAGAGGATGCAGGGATCACAAAAAACAAACATTAGCGAGAGAATTTAAGGGTGAGACTGTGAGTCCGTGGGTGGGAGTCGACTCAGATGGTGGAGAATTTCACAACAACATGTGATTTGCTGATGTGCTGAACCACAAATCAAATAATAGGTAGATAGACAGACGGACAGGAAATTACAAGGAACTGGTGTGTGGAAACAAGCTTTTCTTTTTCAATTTATATCCAATTGATTTCAAGTAATTGCCTAAAGCATGGTTGCCATCATTCCTTCTTGAACACACTGACTGTTTTTTTTTTTTGTAACAATGTCTTTAAGATTCATCATAATAATACATAAAATGTCATTTTGCACTGAGCTTTAATAATTTGTTGCAAACATTGTTGCAGGACAATCATATACTATAATCATATACATCTGATGAGATTAGAAGCTCAGGAAAAGCTTTAATTTAAGTCTCTGAATATTGTGACAACAGTTTTCTGGAATAGAAACATTTGCCTAAGATAGACAGTGCGACTACACTTGCACATCTGTATTAAACCACAGCCAAAGGCCTGTTAAAATTCCAACTCTTCATGCTCTCTCACACTTCTGACAGATAAATCTGAAACGGTATTCTCTTTTTTTTTCAGGCTACAAGGCCTTACCGTGTAGAAGACCAGGGGCATCATATATTGTTTTTCTGATCAAAAAAAGTCAAAGCATTAATATTGTAAAATAAAATACAATATTACATAATAAAATATCTAACAATATATATATAATACAACATATATATAAAACAATAAAAAAAAAATTGTATTTTTTTTGTATTTTAATATATTTTAACATATAATTTATTCATGTGATGGCAAAGCAGTAATATTGTATAATAAAATACAATATTACATAATAAAATATCTAACCACACACACAGACACACATAAAACAATTCAAAAACTG
>NW_015621221.1:0-1899 GCF_001515605.1 Sinocyclocheilus anshuiensis
AACACTGTATATGTTTGTATATACCTACACACACACACACACACACACACACTAACTCACAGAATATATGATACCTCAATTAAGAATTTGGTTTAAAACAGTCACCGCCAATGGAACAAATTACTTTTTATATATCTTCTCTTTAGCCAGTCGTATACGCAGCCTACGCCCCGAAGGGAGGGCCTCGAAACATGAATGGAGGGGATGAGTCTGGTCAGAATATACTGCAATTGCCTTTTCCTCCATGAATCATGAGAACAGGTCTTGCATTCTGCTCTGTCTCTGACCGATAATCTTATTTGCTTTGTTAATTACTCGTGTTAGTTTATTTCAATGTTAGACTACCATACCACGAAACAATGTTATATGTTAAAATACTTTCAATCATCGATCTATAAACGATGGCCAAAACCATCTCTGACTGATTTTGATATGATTGGATCATTTTGCATGTGATGGCTCATATGGTGAAAGAATGTTTAGAAGTTGTGAAGAGATGACAACTTCACAGAGAATCAATTCAGTTTTGATCAACAAGCCAAGTGCATTTAGATATTGTGCTTATTTGTTTTTTGCACACAGGTGCCATAACAAAATAAGAGATTCAAACTTGGTGTGAACAAGAAACTCTGCCCAACTTTGCAGTGTGCTCTTGGCACCTCTCTCTCTCTCTTTCTTTCTTTCACTGGACCGGAGGGATCATTAAGAGAAAGCACTGCATCTGGCGGATGCGTTGCTGTGTGCTGCATGTGGGTCTTTTTAAATAATGAATGAGATGTGGTGCTGTCATAGAGGCTTTTGCCTACTGTTAAACACTGCACTGACGGCTGGCACAGTGACTTGTTAAAGTGTTAGAGGCCTACACCTCCGCCAGGAATTTATGAGGGTCTCCAGAAACTTCCACCGTATCCATTCTGCTCAAGGTTCACTCCAGACACTCTCTCCATCCCTCTCTCTCTTCTATCTCCAGTTTTTATGCTTCCTTGTTCTGTTCCTCCATCTAATGCACCCCTCGCTTCCTCTCTGTCCGTTTCATCTCTCTCCCAGGCTCTACCTAGTTTTCAGTGGTACGAATAGTCTTCTATCCATCATCTTGGTGTGAAAGAAAAAATAATCAGCTCTTCCCCGCTCATTACGTTGTGGACTTGTACCAACGAATGAATGCTTAGCCCTCAAGGGTGTGGAAGTGTGATGGTCCCAGGGATGATGGGATGTGTTCATGGACGAGCAGAACGTGTAAATGGTGTGAAGACCGGGTGTCATTCCGAACGGGATGGGAGTGGAGCTGTTACCATGCCTTTGTCTACCAAAGACCCCCCTTCCCGATCACGATGACCATGATCCACGTGCTGCCCTTGGGTACATCTTTGCATTTAGAGGAAGAGTAAATGAGAGGGGGATGACTGCTTGGGGGGGCGGGGGTGGGGAGAAAGGGAGAAAAAGTGCAAAAGGAGAGGACAATGGAGAGAAAAAATGCACTGGCAAATTAGGCAGCCTCTCATATTCGAATAGTCCGACAAGATTGTACGAGCTCTGGCAGAAACAGCTATTAGTCATTTTTCCGGGGGGGATGAAATCTTCCCATTTTTTCCATCTTTGTTCTGTCTGCTCACTTCTTCCCTCATTTCAGGCAATTTGAACTCCATTTGCAAGAGTGCAGATGCTGCTGGAAAGCAGATATGTTTTACTTTATTTGAAATATACATTCAGGCATAATGAAGCTAAACCCTGACCAGGGCTCTGTCGTCATTTAAGTGCTGGTAGTTTGCCGACTCTCTGATGAATGTGTAGGTAAAAACCCAGCACGACATGTCCGCACTGCTCGCCTGACTAGGATGAGAGCGTCGAGATGGGAAAATTATATAGCGGGGCCTGGTCTGCCAAATGAATAGGCATACT
>NW_015621222.1:0-1930 GCF_001515605.1 Sinocyclocheilus anshuiensis
ATGCTGGATTGGGCCACAATGAGACACTACTGAATCCATTACTCCAGCGCAAACAGGGAGCTCTCATTGATAAAGCATGGAGTTCACTCACACGCTTCTCTGTTGTAATGGCCAAGAGATAATATCCGACTCTGATATTGGCTAAAATGGGGGCCGACACAAGGAATCAAGAACAATATTCAAATCCCACACAAACGATTAGCCCACACCTCTGTGAACACTCCAAGAGAGGCCCGTTGGGACCAGAGGCCACTCCCATTTGGTCTGGATGTGGATGCCAAACTTTCCCTCCTAACTGACTCAGTAGGTCTGGTCTGCTGGGCAGACGACAAGTTTGTCCTACTGTCAGTGAGAGAAGAGTCCCAAACCATGGCCTTGCAGGCCAATGTGGAGCCACTAACAGCAGCCGATGGCTGCATTCGTGCACTCGACACAATCAGTCCAAATCAGTGGTAACGGGGGGGAAGCATATAGTATCATGTCTGGCCAATCGTGGGTTGGTGCACCCAGAGAACCAATGAGGGCGATGGGACATTTGACTGTCCGCTAACACGTCTACCGCTGCAGTCCAGTCTCCCTGTGACAGCCTGCCATGTGAAAGAGCATCCTCGGCCTGATTGAGTCAGCCTGGTAGATACACTGCCTGGATGGAAAGCAGGTTGGTCTGAGCCCAGACAAGCAGTTTGCGTCCTTCAAATCGATCGTCGCGAACCAGTCTTGTGGGATAACCACCTGCAACACATCTGCTGTGCGCAACATCTGGAACTTTAGAAAGCGATTCAGTTTTCTGAAGTCCAAGATCGGCCGAAACCCGCCATCCTTCTTGGTGACCAGAAATGAAATGGAAAAGAATCCCCCAGCGTGAACTTGAGGTCGACTAACTCTATGGCACCCTTGCGCAGCAACACTTGATCTTCGTACGCAAGTGCCTCTGCCTGGTTTTTAAAACTTTTACAGCTAGTATATTTAAGTGGATCTCTAGTTTGAGCAAAAGTAAAAATGTTAAAATATGTGAAAAGCAGTCTTAGGGTTTGAGTTAGTCATTATAATTATCTTTATTGAAGCCTATGGTATGTCCTCATTTGTTTTTTTTTTGTTTTTTTTGGATACTATTTGTGGGTGAAACTCATAAAGAAATGTCCAGGTGATCACAAAGAAATGTGTATACATATCATTACTTTTGACATTTGACATTACTTTTGTATACATATACACTAATTTCTGTTAAATTGTTATGAAAATCATTCTGTTCAGACAAAATTATTTATTTATTACTATTAAAATCAGAATAAATCAAATAATACCTTGGTGAACCACAATTGTAAAGATTTATATATATATAAATAAAGCACAAAACACATTTTTGCATTAAATTATTTAAATAAACTAATAATAATTTTTCACATTATAGTGCACAATTGGAAGGAAATAGTGTCTTTATTAATAAATTCTAACGATTAATAAATATAATTAATGATGTAATAATATTTATTTATTATTATTAAAATCAGCATCAATTAAATTCAGTACATCAATTACCTTGAATTATAAAAAGGATGCTTTACAATGTATTATTTAAAATAAAAATCTTTTTTACATTGCAATAATAATAATTTTGCTCATTATAGTAAACAATTAGAACAAAATAATATACTGAATGGACTGAAATATCACCCAGATCTTTCTTGATGCAATATGTAGTACATTTTTTATTTGCATCTTGCGTGTGTGTGTGTGTGTGTGTGTGTGTGTGTTAGACCCACATTTGTTCTTTATGCTACTGTATGTATCTTTGAGACAATGCTAACCCTCACACACACTTATACCTCCGGATAACTGTCTGACATCTCGCAGGACACTGGCATCTCACAAAGCAACACAAATAAACAAAACCAGCCCTGACAGGACTAACACTCACACACACACACAC
>NW_015621223.1:0-1948 GCF_001515605.1 Sinocyclocheilus anshuiensis
AATTGTAATAATTTTTCACAATATTACTGATTTTACTGTATTTTTAATCGAATAAATGCAGCTTTAATGAGCAAAAGAGACTTCTTTTAAAAACATTAAGAATCTTAAGAAACTAATAAAATAATATTATTTTTAATGTATAAGTTATATACACACAAACACTATTTAATGGCCTGAAATGACTTTCATCTTCTGTTTTCCAGGCCTCATCTCTTGTCAAAGAGTGTATGGAGTATTTAGAACACATACAGAGCACAAACTCTCCCGTGTGTGTCTGCTTGAGCACACTGAAGGCTTTTGAGGAGCGTTTCAAAGACTTCTCGCCCCAGCACTTTCAGGACAAGAGCTCGGCGCTGCTGGAGAGGCACCCGGATGGGATATGGATGTGGAATGCGGTCTGGGCTCAATGCCGAGACATCAGACAGCGGCTCACTGAGATACTGCAGGCCTCTTATAGAAATCAAGCGCCTCTGGGATCGCCACAAAAGGACAGCGCGGCGGCCCGCTTGAAAGGGCCGACCCTGAGCGTAATTACAACTAGCCTTGGAGAAAATGAACAAACAAACCCTGCTGGCGGTCGTACTGAGACTCGAAATAGTCTTGTTGGACGAGGTGATAATGAGACAGTGATGCATTTCCACCTTCACTGTGAGCCTGTGACGAGAGAAACATCACCGTCTTCAAACTCTGACCCGATAATGACCCAAAACACGCAGAAGGAACTGAATCTTCAACAGCCAAAAGAGGAAGGAAGAGGTCAACATTTCCACCAAAGCAGAAGCAAAGTTTTCACATCACACAATGGACCGACGACGCAATTAAGGACGTGTCTTCGCATATACTCTCACAGCGACAGTGATCTGAGAAAGTCAGGCCGGGTCACTGTGGTCAACCACTCGCCACATTATACAGCCCTGGTCCGCTCTCGAAGCGAAGGCTCTTGTCTGCCAATCACCAACTATCGTGTTTCTGTTTGCAAAACTGCAGTCAAGCACAAAGTCCAGACGTGTGCAGCTTCCGGTCAAGAGAGCGACTCAAGCAGAGCTTCATGGGATGGACAGAGCTCTAAACTGTCTCACCAGGACAGCTTCTGTTCCAGCACTTCTGGACTGAGCCAAAGCGACGTCAATGAGAAGTTCAGCAGTGACACCAAATCTGACGAGCAGAGCTTGATTTCACCAGCGACACGCTCAGATCTTCCAGTCCAAACGCAGGACGAGCGCATGCTGGATCACAATAGCACTGTACTGTGAGTCACTGTTTTAGTGAGACGGATGAAGAATCGTAAAGTGAAGATACAGAGCTAGACACGTTCATCTATTAATAATCGGATCTTTTGGTTTGCACACATCACGTTCCAAATTAAAGGGAAATCAGATGAAGCACCTTTAATTTTTATCCAAAATGTATAGTTTCCATTTCAAAATATAGCAATAATAGCAAATAATTATTTTATGTAGTATTAATATTATTAAAATAAAACAGTTTTATTATTATAATAAAATATTATTTAATAAAATTGTTTTAAAATATCCAACATTTGTTTTCCATTGTAAATTGAAAATAAAATAATCATTACCACATGATTATTTAATGTAGTTTAAAATTTGTTAAAATAAAATAGCTTTAATTTTATGATAAAACAGTATTTTTAAATGAAACATTATCCAAAAATATAGTTTTCATTCCAAATTAAACCATCATTACCACATGATTATTTAGTAGTTTTAATATTAATAAAATGAAATAATTATAATGTTACATTATAATTGTTATATTATAATAAAAATATATTTAATACCATTTTAATAGGATATTATCCAAAATATAGTTTCCATTATGAATTCAGTTGAAATATTACGATAAAACAATATTTATTAAAATAGTTTTATTATAATATTATTTCCATCACAAAACTATATATGTGATGTATACATTACCGTAATGA
>NW_015621224.1:0-1952 GCF_001515605.1 Sinocyclocheilus anshuiensis
GGAAGGATGATTTTCTTGCTCGCGCGGGCCGCTGGAGTCGATTTGCTCTTCTCCATCGCCATCAGGTAGCTGACATCGGCGAGAACCGCTTCGAGGTCCGCCATCTTCGAGCCCTCTGGGTCGAACCGAGTCGCTAACGGTACCAGAACCAGCCGTGAGGAGGAGGAGGAGGAGGAGGGGGACGTGTGAAGGGACGGTGATGTTGCGAGCGCGGGCGGGTGGACTCAGCACGAGACGAGCGCGGGGGCTGTCGTGGTGATGATGATGATGATGATGATGGTGGTGGTGATGCGCGATAGAGGCGCGAACATCTATTCCAGCCTGTTTTTTTTTATCGGGTTTTTCCCCTCAGAAATCAACCATAGTGGCTGGAAATACACGATAGAAGCAGAAGGAAGAACAAAAAAAAAAACAAAAAACACTCTGAATGGAAAATCTAGGTTTCTTATCTATGAAGCAACATCACCCTCAGGTCCACTGGAGTTACAGAAATGTCTTCTTGTTTCAAAGAGGAAGAATATATGTGCATGGCATCACCTCAAAATCCGGAAATTTCCAAAATAATAATTCTAGATGGTGATAACGATAATATCGATTAATCGAGCCCCCCATCCAGCACCCACTCCCTTTGGGTGAGTTTAACGCGAACAACCCACCTGCCGGTGTAACGACCGTCAAAAATGACGTGCAAGTTCATTTGGAGCCACCGTCCGTGCAGATGTATGGGAATAACGAGATGGTTAACTACAAATAACGTTACATGCAAGCTGGCCAGTCGGTGTCACAAATGGATGATACTCAAATCAAAACGACGATGCAATCTCCTTAAAACCAACAAGATACAGAACCTAAGTCGTAAACGAGCAGACAAGACGATCTCCTTAAGGCATTAAAATAAAGCAAGCCAGCTCGCTGGAAAACAGATAAATCACCAATGCATGAAAATGGACGACTAGTATGCGCCGATATTTCCCTGTTCAATCACATTAACCCGTTGACAGCACGCAAACAGACGACATATAATAAGGGTAACATGCAACCTCCTCTTCTTAAAAGGCGGAAAGATGGTGGAAATCTGAAGCCCAATGGTTGGAGAAACATAAATAATGGCTATCGATGCGACACGGGCAGCTGGATTGTTTCCTGAACATCCAAAAATGCGAGGCAAAAAGCATTCAAGATCTAAACAGCATATGCATGTGTAAATACCCTGGTAATATCACAAACAAATCCCCATTTTTGTGGTCCGATGGTTGAGATCTGCCTGTCACTCCTCTTGCTGATCCAAGCTGGTTGTATCTTATAAGCCAATTAAAGGGCCAAAATTAAACTAGATGCGTTTAGATGTGGCAAGTCCATTGCCTTGTGCAGCGCAATGCAGTTTTCCTCTTAAACTGGATTTGCTTGCTCGTCAATTTATTTATATAATGAGAGGTGTGCTCGAAGCAAAAAACGGGTGAGATATTGCACTACTGTAGCCTCCAGATGGGGGGGGGGCGCTAGAAAAGGAAATAAGCAAATGTGAACGAAAGCAATCCGAGTTTCCTTTTTCTAAAAAAAAAAAAATGTCACGATGGTGCCACAAAATGTGGTCAGATGAAACTGCAAGACAGGAATATACATAAAAAACACAGCTACTGTGATCGTGTTGTAAATAAAACACAAAAAAATAAAGAGTTCACCCTGAAATCTCTGCGCTAGATCTTGCGGAACTTCATATGCATGGCTGTGCGTCTCGAGCTCAAGCTTATATACGGACGAAACTGTGAGTTTCGAGAGAAAAACAAAACGACGGGGCTTTCAACCCCAATACGCTTCGTTCACGGGTTTCAAATGTACTTTCCTCCAAAAGACATCTGATTTAGATTTTTCGGTGTTACTACCGAGAGAAACCACTCTTTTCTTTTCCATCCGTGTTTGGGTCGCAGATCCAAGTCTTCATCTCTTCCGAC
>NW_015621225.1:0-1661 GCF_001515605.1 Sinocyclocheilus anshuiensis
CACACACACACACACACACACACACACACACACACACACTGAGCTGCGGCCCAGTTCATACACTCTTGCACTATTATATGCTAATCTGTAGTATGTGATTAATGAGGATCCCAAAAAGTGCACTTCAAATACACAGATGATGCACTTAACAACCACCCCCTCCCTGAATTTCACCTTACTACTCTTACTATTACTGTTATATGGCAGAAATAGTGTAAACTGTATTCTAGTGTGTGATTCTGAAATATGATGTTGGACCATGCACTCAACAGTCACAGTTTTAATTACGTAGATGAGAGATACCAGACTGACTACAGAGTGAAAATAACCTAAAACTCATAGTGATGGTAGATTACCTACAAACTGTAGTCTGTTACTGTTTGCAAATTACATGTTAGCAATGTAATCTGTTACATTACACATTTTAGGTAAATAATCACACTACTTTTTGATTACTTTGATCCTAATTTATTTATCACATTGATTTGAATAGGATAATCTTGTACCCTATTGATAATAAAATACTAATAGTAAAATCTCAAACTGGGGTTCATCAGTTGATGAATAGCTAAAAATTATTTAAATCATACAAATATAAAAGGAAAATAAACAAAAACAAATAAAAAAAAAATAATTGTATTTTATTAGCTGCATGTCATGTGACCATTAACCCATAGACATGCAAATAAAAAAATATTGACTTAGCTACTATAACCGAAAATGACAAAAAAAACAAAAAAAAACACAAGAACAACAACAACAAAAACAACAACAACGGTGAATCCCTGCATTACATGTAAATATAAAACTATGAAAATGTACTGTTCATTAATGAAGCTTCTTTCTTCAGTACATCAAGAAGAAAAGTATAGTGGAGCAAGACTCTTTGTATCAGGTGAGAATCAGATAGCCTACGTGAGATATCAATGAGCCAACGATCACGATATTAAAGATGTTAACGGAGCGTTTGATGTTTTCCAGCCAATTAACAAGAGCGGCCAGTCGACGTACGACATACTGACGCAGCGATCGACTGAAGAAGGTCGATCTGGAGGGGTGAGTGATGACAACTTGACACACATCACATCACATCACATGACGGACAGCAGCAGCCTGTGATCTACATGTCTGTGTTTCACAGGGACGCAAGCGAGGAGACGACAGCACTTACACGGTAAGAGCTTCTTCATCACAGGAAGGAAGTTTATTAGCAGCGCGTTGAGAAGAATAATCCATCTGAAGCGCGTCAGTGACCACAGAGGCACCTGCGGCACTTTCCACCGACGATGAGACGCAAAACCACCATCAGAAACCCCATCAGATCAACCTGCAGAAACTCAAACTGAACGTTACAGGAGCCGCTTTAGCTCAAACGCTTAAAAATAAAGGATCTTCATTGACATAAATTGTTGCATGAAGAGCTTAGAGCTATTAAGAGTGATGGATGTTAAAAATAAAAGTTTTCACTGGATGCAATAAAAGAACCATTTGTGGTTCCCCAAAGAACCTTTCAGTAATCAGTTCTTAATACTACTAAGAACTAAGAACTAAGAACTTTTTTTTCCTAGCGTGAGGACCATTTGAATAATCTAGCTGGAAAGATTCCACAGATGTTAAAAGGTTCTTCATGGAACCATAAATGCCAATAAAGAACCTTTATT
>NW_015621226.1:0-1952 GCF_001515605.1 Sinocyclocheilus anshuiensis
TAAATAAAACCATAAAAATAACTAAACAAATTAAAAAAACAACAACAAAAAAGATAACACAGGATAAAAACGCTGCTTGTAGTCAGTGAAACTGACCAAAATGAATGAATTTGACATGACGAAATACCGACTAAATTTAAAGGACATCTTTCAAAAAGAAGAAAAAAAACACTGGTGTGGAAAAGATTTAAATAAAAAACTGAGGATTAAAACTTTAAAACTGTTTGTGAAAAATGAAAATGAAATATTGACAACATTTAGAATTTGTGATTCTTTTCTGATGTGGGAGAGATAAAAACAAAGAAAAAATTAAAATTGTACCTGCAAAAATTTTTACCAGAAAATTTTAATACTGTAAAAAAAAAAAAACTGTTATAAAAATGAAATTTTGACTAAATTTAAAAGATATTTAGGTCAAAAAATGAATTTAACAAAAAAATGTATTTAAGATATTTGCGGATATTTTTGTCCAAAAAAAAAATCAAGGTGAAAACTGTGTTTTCAGAAATATCTGTAAATATGTGGACAAGGCCTAAGACCTGCTTCACCTCACAACCACAATCAGCAAAGTTACACTCAACAGACAAGGAAGCAATGCGACAGGGAGAAGCTTATATTTTCAGCATGCCCACAACTCAAAGTGAGCAAAAAAGTGTGAAAAGGGCAACCACCTAAGCAGAGAACATTTTCTTCTTATTTATTTCATCTGATCTACTGCCTGACCTCTGCAGGCTCTGCTCTTCTGGTC
Organism: Sinocyclocheilus anshuiensis; assembly: GCF_001515605.1. Taxonomy (NCBI): domain Eukaryota; kingdom Metazoa; phylum Chordata; class Actinopteri; order Cypriniformes; family Cyprinidae; genus Sinocyclocheilus; species Sinocyclocheilus anshuiensis. The sequence continues at coordinate 749 of NW_015621226.1, forward strand.
TGAGTGTCCGTGATCCTGTGGAGGATTTAATGATGTTAAGGGTTGACTATTCCTGCAAGGTTGATGCATAGGTCGGTCTACGCATACATCAAGATCAACTCGCAAGATGGTCAAAGCATCTCCGACCCTGACTCACAAGGTGTCCAGATCCCAAATGGGCAATTCATAGGGTGAGCATAAATCAGACTGCACCATTTTTAAAAAACGGCTAAGCTAGCTGAAAATGAAGAACACTGGCTTGTCCGTCTAAAGCCCATTTCCTATTAAACACTCAGTTCTCTCTTGGGGTGCTCATTAAAGCTTGTCAGGGATTCATCCGGTGGCAAAGAAACTCTAAAGTGACAATTTCCCATGAGGTGGAGTACCTACGGAAATACTCTCATAAGAAGGATAAAAGACTTGCGAGGTATTTTAATTGTCTGTATAGGCTTAGACTAAAAATCTCTCTCTGTGAGGTTTTTCCAGGGTAATTTCAGGTAATCGTATCATTAAGTTCTCAACTTAGTTTAGGAAAGTGAACGGAAATGGAAGTATCTTGCACTGTGGACAATAATATTATAAAATTCTCTCCAGAATGTGCACATTATCAAGCCTTTCACAAAGCACTTTCAGTTAAAAGGATTGATTTGAAATGCGATATACAAAAAATGGTTTTCCTCTACTTTTGAGTAGTTGAATTATTCAAAATGAATTTGAATAATTATTTCTAGAAGCTTTTTGCCGACTTTTCACACTTCAGAGCATCTCAAAACAAGAACAACAAAAATGGCTTCTGAGGAAATGAGACAGACTAAAGTAAAAGCATTTCTTGTCATGATGCTGATTAACACAGACAAAGACCTTGTTTAATCTGAGTGGAGCTGATTTAAGGAAGATGGACAAAGACACAGCTAGACTGCAACATCCCATCCCTTAAAGGGCCATCTCTCTCATGGTCCACATCTAAGGTTATTTCATAGGCCAATGTTGTGTGGTGTGTGAGTGTGTGTTAAATGCAGAGTGCTGGTGACACACAGCTGCTGACACGCTGAGCCACTACACTGGTCTGAGGTCAGGACACACAAAAAAAAAAAAAAACGGTACTGAACACAGCCTGTAAATCATAATGTCCAATGAGATTTGCTTCCTTTGTTTAAATCTGGCACAAAACAGCTCAATTACAAGTTTAGTTAATACATGAATAATATCCAATCATGCTTTAGTT
>NW_015621227.1:0-1947 GCF_001515605.1 Sinocyclocheilus anshuiensis
CATTCATGCACTAACTGGATTTAGATGACCAAATGTTCAGATGTCATTGTTTTCCTTTTTTGCACAAACGTTCATGTGCGCCTTGATTCAAGCATTTGAATCCATTGAGTATTTTAATTCTTGACCGCTATATTTGACAATTTTGAAAATATTGTTTACTCTGATTACCTGTTTATCAAATGACTAGTGGTCATACTTTTCACTCCAGTGAATATTTGTCAGGGTGGGTTTATTTAAAAAAAAATAATAATAATTATGTATAGACACATACATTAAAGATGTGGCAACAAAAAAAGCTATTGAACATTTCCAAAATTATTGCCCAGGAAAAAGTTAGAGTTTGTTTGATGTTTTGTATAAAGTGGGACAAAATGTCACAATGGAAACAAATTTGACACAGTTTTGAGAAGATTTACTGTTTATTTACGTTTTTGAAATTTGAAATGCTATGCAATTAAAATCTGTATTTAAAATGTTATTCAATTTATTTTTTTATTCAAATTTAAACAGTGAGAGAATTATGAAACCCAAAACAATTCATTAAAAAACATAAAAAAATAAAAAAACAACTAAACTAAAATTAATTACAAAAAAAAACAAAAATGAAATTAATCAATTACCGTAAAATGACAACATATACATATATACAAATTAACTTAATTGAAATGTGACAATAGTGACCTGACATTCATGAAGTGTGGTTTTATTGTGTTTTGCAATTTTGCAATAAATTCACAAAAACATCCTATTTTAAGGTAAAATACACGTTTGAGTATTTGGACTTTTGACTCAAAACCTTATAATTGCTGAAATACATGCCTGTGTGACAACTAGCCCCAGTGGCCTTATATACTGAATCTAATTTGCATTTACATGAACTGAAATGTCCATATTTTCGGTTTCAGGCGAAAATATAAGAAGACGTCACAGAGGTAAGATATTCATTCTGACTGGTGTTAATACGACAGATCTCATCATCTCGACATGAAACATGAGCTGGGAAAATGAGCAAATAAAATTGTTTGCAAACAATTTGTATTAGCTGACTTGTTTTTTTTTTTCTGCTGGAAGTCGGTTGTAATCAGAAAACAGGTTTCTGATGTGGTTTGTGCTAAAAACAGAGACCAAAAGCAGAACAGGGTTTTGGCATTGTGTTTAATTACTGGTTGTCAGTAAGAAATAAACAGCAGTTTTCTTTCATTATCACAAGTGAATGGAGTGCAGTTGTGCATTAACATATGAGAACACTTACAAAACTGTGCAGTGATACCATGATGGTAAAGTGAAGGTATCATATAATAATACCATAGTGCATTGATATATCCTTTTATATATGGTACTGAATAACTATAATTTAGTAAGTAAGATTTTTTAATGTTTTTGAATGTAGTCTCTTATGCTCACCAAGGCTGCATTTATTTGAGCAAATACACAAAATTGTGAAATATTACTATAATTTAAAATAACGGTTTTCTATTTGAATATAGTTTGAAATGTAAATTATTCCTGTGATGCAAAACTGAATTTTCAGCATCATTACTCGTCTTCAGTGCCACGTGTTTCTTCAGATATCATTTTAATATGCTGATTTGGTGCTCAGACATTTCTTGCTATTTTTAATGTTAAAAGATAAGTTTACCACATTTAATATTTTTGTGGAAACTGCATTTTTATGGACATTTAGTATCAACATATGCTTTGAAGTATCATATATAAATACCAGAGTTCATACATTTTAATCATTCAGTACCACAGTTTCAAAGTACCCTGACAGTAGCATTTGATACCTTCACTATACCATGGTACTTTTTGTAAGGGAAAGTCTTGTGATATTTTTGACCCTGTGGTCTACAGTAGTAGTGGATCAAAAAAGTTAATCAAAGTTGTCCTAAGACAAGAATCCATTTTGGTTTTAGGACAATTTTGATGAAAGGTTTTGATCCACTT
>NW_015621228.1:0-1950 GCF_001515605.1 Sinocyclocheilus anshuiensis
AAAAATTATTTGACTAAATTTAGCAATTTGTAAAGTGAGATAATTTTCTTGCGACATTTTCATGCATGCAGATGTTTTATAAATTGTTTATAGGAAAATTTTGATTTCTTGTTTTCCTAAGATCTGGTAATACTGCTCACCTCTCTTTTGATGAAGTTGTCAATGTGATAAAACATTGAAGCTCTGGGGTGCTCAGAGTCACTTTGGATGATACTGAATTTTTCAATTTGTTCTTGCACTGATTTTCCTGTTTTATAATAGACTCTAAAGCAACGGAAAACAAAAGAAAAAAAATTGCAATGCATATAGAACTGCTTTTCACTTTTTTAACTTAAATATTTAAAGTTTTACCCATACAACTATTTAGCAAAACCAAGTAAAATAAGTTTCAAGTTTGAGTTTTTAATACATCTTTCACCTACTGACACTCGTGTCCTAATGAATAACTTGTTGACCTGTATATTACTTTCATTACATCTTTTAACTAATCAGGCGATAAAACAGAACTTACGGAAAAATGGAATCAAACTCCTCCTCAAAGTTTTTGTGCATGTTTTGGGCCAATACCATGTTTAGATCCAAGTCTATACCCCATGCATTTGACCAATGGTAGCCATCATTTGTACACAACGCCTTGAGGATTTTATGGAATCCTCCTTTGCCGTGAGGTAAATTCTAAACAATCATGCATAAAATATCACTGCAGTTAATAATAATAATAATAATAAAAACAACAGAAAATCACATTTTTGCACTACATTTCAATACAACAGAATCACACTTACAGGTGATATAATGGAACATGCACTGGTAAGACATGATCTCTCTGACTCTTCCACTCCATCTGAGAGACACTTTTCCAGAACACAACAAAGCATGTCAAACTGCCAACCTAACTTCTCCAGTGCCTTACATAGGTTCTGCTCCAATTTTTTGTGGACCCCTGTCTGAACCTAAAGAACACTCAAACAACAGATTAATATATATCAATTGATGTCAATAGATATGAAACGGATATATCATATCCATTGTCAGCTTTTTGAACACATAAATAACTTGTACCACATTGCCTGTCTCCGACTGCACACTTTTGATCAAGGACAAAATTCCCTTCGCTTCATTGACATAATCTCTGGCCAGGTCTTTGTTGATGCTGTTGTTAATATTCTTCAAAACATCCTGCAGCTTTGGGATTTCTACAGATTGTTCAAATTAATTTGTTTTAATTAATAAATATTATCAATAATGTATATGAACATTTCCTTTTAGCTTTGTTAAACTTTTTAAATTGTTGATTAAAAAAGTTAAAGGTTATTTTCCCAGAAGTGATACTTTACCTGTGTCACTGTGTTCCAGGCGTAATGTTTTGTCAAAAAATGCCCTTGTGCTTACAGTAAAAATGTTTAGAGACATCTTTTTCTATAATAATAAGAACAACACATGAGTCTGTATATAGCAAAAGAAGCAATGTCCAAATGTACATATGTTGCATATATTAACATAATACCTTTAATTTAGAATTTTCAAAGCTTTCTCTCACTGTCTCTTTGGAACAGATGTTCCTCTTACGTATACATGCTGTTTTCAGATCCTGAAAAATGATTACCGATAAAATTACTGTAAGGTTCCATTTGTTATAATGTTACAACCTTAGTTAACATGAACTATCAATTAACAACACTTGTACGGCATTTATTATTCTTAATGGTAATTTCAACATTTACTAATAATACGTCTCTAGGTTACGTATGTATCCCTAGTTCCCCGAGGGAACGAGACGCTGCGTCAAGACGCTATGGGAACACCTTCAGTGTGACCACGCTCTGAACCACATGTGTAATCAGTCCAATGGATGGGCAAGACGTCATGAACGGGGTGACGTAGAGACCATAAAAGCACGTGCGTTGGAGACAGCGGCATCTTCTGGATTGAGAACTAAGTGCTCACAGG
>NW_015621229.1:0-1953 GCF_001515605.1 Sinocyclocheilus anshuiensis
TTCTATTGGGTCCAGTAAATAGAGGCCTGGACTTTGGCTTCTGGTACTGCAACTGCACGCAAAAGAACACCAGGAAGTGACAGTGGGGCGAATTGAGAATTGAACCCAGTAGATGGCGCTATTGTTGTTAGATTAAATTATTTTAAGGATTTTAATGGGTAGGTCTGTCAGTGTATGTGATACCTGGGGACAAATTTGTCCACAGAAGTGACAAAACCTTTACTTGTTACATCTGGGTGATGTACTCATTTGTAAAAACAATTTATTTATTTATTTAAATAACTCAGTGAGGGTAGTGTTTAAAGGTTGGGTTAGGGGATAGAATATACAGTTTGTATTTTTTGTTTGTGTGTTTTGTGTGTGTGTGTGTGTGTGTATGTGCACCTACTTAATGCAGAAAATGTGTTGGTATGGTTAGGTTATAGTATTTATAAGTAGTTGTATGTAAAAACAATAGAAGTCTATTGAATGTCCAAATTTAAATAGCTAAGGTCATTTAGAGAAATAGTTACAGAGCAGTTGCAATGTTCATTTGCTATGTTCTTTCCTTTCATGTTGTTCCTGTAATCATTAACATAAGCCAATAACTCTGGGACTGGAAACAATTAATTGATTTCAATGCTTCATTGCCAGCTAAATGAATAGAACAACAGTCTCTGTTATTTATTTATTTATTTAGTTGATGGTTTGTTTGTTTGTTTGTTTAAACTTTATTATCTATTTTATTGTTCATAGGATATCATTTTGCCTTTGACACTGTTGTACTCGCACAATATACACACACAAACATATTTGATTAAAATAAATAAATAAATAAAATAAAGCTAAGAGCATTGTTCTATCACAGTCAGTCACCCTAAATAGCAACATCTATTTACAAATAATTTTGTCTAAAATAATCACCACCACTGAAACAAAGGATTATATATTCATTTTGGCCATGGGAATTTTGGCACAGTTATATACTGTATATATATATATATATACACTGTATCATAAAATGATAAGGAGTGTTGACTGTTTGTGTCCAGTGATCTTGACTGATTAATATCTTGAGAAAGTTTGCTTTTCTGTTTAATTAGGAGATTTCCACACCATGAAACAAATTTAAATGTAAGAATGCTTTCAATTATCGATCTGTACTCATGCTAATGTATGGGGATTGGCGTTAAAATGTCTCAATTTTACATTTTTGCAGTCAAACAGAATGTTATTAATACACTCACTGAGGCCGTTCTCTCAAAAATTCCATAATCCAAAAAAAAACATCCAGCTACTATCAACTAAATCACACAAACACTTTTATGAGGAGCTGAAGCTAGACAGTTTTAAATGTGAATGAGAAGTCTACAAACAGAATTCTACCTTAAGTATCAGTCTTGTCCATCTGTTTTTTAAAAAAGAGAGGCATCCACAGTCCTCTGATTTTTTTCTTTCTTTCTTATTAAACAACATGAACAATACAATACTTATTAAATGTTACAAAATGTTAAATATTGATTATTTATTTGCTATTTTGTGTACATGAAAGAGCACAACATAGAACCACAATAGAAGAACCACAATAAAAAGGCTTTTCATACACATAATCAGCTTAATGATACTGAGATAAAGAACTTAATGTAAAGACGCAGGACTGAATTTTTCTTGGATGATATAGATTGTATAATCAATTGGACTAGGGAGTGAAAACATATATATAATATATACGTATACATATATACGTAAACGTAAACGTTAAAAAATCTGAATATGCTTCTCAGGTGTCATTATAATGACATATGTTAATATACTTTTGTTTTCATTCCTGTGATCATTGTGTGTACAAAACCCAGCGATGCAGCATATTTGAAGGAACATAACATGGTCTTTCAGCAAGTGGCGTCACACTTAGTGAGATTCAGAAGGGTGGATAATTCAGGCCCTGTGCCACCCACAGATGGGCAACCAGAC
>NW_015621230.1:0-1950 GCF_001515605.1 Sinocyclocheilus anshuiensis
TCCATTGGTGAGCAAGTGATGGAATGCCACATTTCTCCAAATCTGTTTTGATGAACAGGCTAACTCATCTACAAATCGCACGACCTGAGGGTGAGTAAATGTTCAGCAAATTTTCGTGTTTGGTGAACTGTTCTTTTAAGCACAATTTCTGTGTCTACAAAACTAATTTCAAGTATTTAGGCAGAAGTTTTTTAAGATAATTTTAAGGTTCAATCAATTGTGTCCAGACTTTTAACCAATATTGTAAATCATGTTGCAGTCGCTAAATTGGTTTATTAGCTGGTTAGTTGTTAAATGTATGCATTGCCGCATTTCTCATAGTTTTTCAGGAACTGCAGATGCCAAATGTGTGGAACCTATGCTTGTCCAGTTTCTCTCATACATAAAACAATGCATTGTTTTTAACTGTGTGCTGTACTGCACCCTCTGAAGGTCTGTTTGTTTGGTTTAGTTGCATTATGCACTGAGTGTTGTATTTGTTGTCTGATCTGCTAACCATCAGATGTTGAGTGAAGTCACGGCCTTGTTTTGCTGTCATCGCTCTAGTCCTGGTGCTGCTGTTCAACACTGTTTACAGAGACACTAAAAGCATCTGATCTCACTCAAACAGAGGTGATGACATGCCTTCTGTATGCTGAACTCACACTCTTGTGTTTCAGAGGCTGATTTGGATAGGTTACTCTCCGCGGGACGTGTAGTAGCTTCAGGTAGAGGTTTACCGTATACTGATTCTACAGTAATGTTGGGAGATTCATCCGCATAATTTCATTATTAAGGGAGATCAATGTTGAAAGCAGTTGTGCTGCTTCGTGTTTTTGTGGAAACTGTGATACATTTCTCTCAGGATTCTTTGATGAATAGAAAGAAATGGAATAGAAATCTCATGTAACATTATAAATGTCTTTACTTTAAACTTTGATCAATTTAACGCATCTTTGCTTGAATAAAAGTATCCATTTTACTCTCCCCAAACTTTTAAGGTTGTATAACTCTATTAAATTGTATATGTAACAAAGCAGCAGGTTTGAGACAAATGCTTGTTTTCTCAAGCATCCTAGTTCAACACTGTTCAAAATACAAGAAGTTTAAATTAATATACAAAAATAATCAAATCACTAAATTGCACATTTGGTCTCCCAACATTATGAAGCTTCTCCATTGCATTTCTAGTATTTAAGCAGAATTTTTCCCTGCACATTCAGTACAAAGACATCTGTCGTGCTTCTGTCTTGACGAAATGATGAAGTTAATAAAGATTTATATTTTTATGCTTGGCAGATTTTTTCCCATATCAAGCACTGGTGAAAAACTCTTCTGAACACTATTAAAAAGTCATAAACCTGGAATGATTTATATGCTGTACTAAACATTGGTTTATTAATATGGAGTAAATACCAGTCCAGTCCTTCCCATATTAAAATCTAGATTACAGTAATGATACTACTGCTACTACTACTAATAATGTTGATATAGGGATAATGTAATGATAATGATACTGACTTTTAAATTATTAAAACTGTAACAAATGTATTTTCTGGCAATATGCAACTGAAGGTCTGTCAGCAATATCTGTGACCTGCAAATACTTTTTTATTGATTATAAAAACAAACGTGTTTACAGTAATACACGTGTAAACGTTTAAATCACGCAGATATTCCTCTGTTTCAAAGGCTAGTAGAGCTTGAGCTGCATTTGACCCAGAATATGTCTTGAGTGAGGCAGTGATAACAGGTGGCAGGTAGCTGACAGAAGCACTGTGATCTTTGTAAGATTCCCTGCGCAGTGATTTCTGCTGTGACTAACACCTGCTGCAGCTCCTGCGGCTTCTAATGCAACATCACTGCTACCAACCGCACTAATGCAGCGCCCAGAACACACGTCTTTCTTCCTTCCTTCCTTCCTTGCTTTCTTTTCCTTTCTTTCTTTCTTTCTTTCTTTCTTTCTTTCTT
>NW_015621231.1:0-1954 GCF_001515605.1 Sinocyclocheilus anshuiensis
TTTCCTATCTAAGAGAGCGAGGGATGGGTGAAAAAGGAAAGGGAGCAGGACAGAAAGGGGTTAGAGATGGTATGGGCTATAAATAGAGGAGGAATGTCAGAGACAACAGGCAGGAGAACTCGAGTTATGACAATAAATCCTTGACACTGGTCTCCCTGGCAGCCTGAGCAACAACCCCATATCAAGTTCTAAACTTATCCACTGGTCACCTGCATTTGCCAATCATTGTTGAGCAGCATCACGACTACATTCTTGTGGCAGGTACTGATCCTATGTGTGCAGGAAATTACTATAATCAAAAAGGCCAATAGCACTTCTTGTTATTATATCTTAACCAATGTTTGGGGTTGTTGAATGTGTGGGTCCTTTAAAGGACTGAACATTAATAATTCCCTTCAAAGTTTTTCCTTTAGTCAAAGAACCACATTGAAAATATGTGACTGGATAACCAAATTTAAAAAGAACTATAGTTTTTAGTTAACTCTGATTTTTGACTCTACAATTTAATTTGCAATGAAAAGTATTGTTTTAAATTAGAAAAATGCTAAATGAGGAGTTTCACTAGAGTTCTCAGATGTTTGGATGCTATTTATATCCATACATTTTCTCATGTCCATCATAGCTAAAAGGAATCACAGGTTTTTGGCTCAAGTAACTGTTTTAGATGCAGTTCTGAATGAAAGATCAGAGGAAACATCTAATTATTCAGTCCTAAGACTAGTGATATATAAACAGCTGCTTCACTGTGGCACCTCTGCACCACTATTCCACCTTTATTCTATAATTAAGTCCAGAGAAGGGAACCTAGCACTCAAGTCATATCTTTTGCTTGAGCTGCTTGAAAATATGTGAACTTAATTTGTGAATTATTACATCAGTCCTGACTGTAAGTGATATGTCAATTTCTGATCTTATTGTGTTTGCGACAATCTTATAATTCAGAATCATTTGTTGTTGGGTTTTCCTCCCTCGTCATCTTTCTCTACAAATCAATCAGTATTTTATGTCAAAATCAGACTGCATCAGTATCATGGTTGCTGCCACAAGCAGCATGAAAGCTTCCAGCATAGACTAATGCCTCTGGTGCTGACATCACAATGATACACTATGCTATTCTGGATCCCTCTGGTCTAAATTAAGAGCCACCAACTAGCCATGAACCTTCCCTTAAAAGACTATTAAAGTAAGAGATTACAAAACACACACACGTACAATTCATAGACAAATAGTGGTATAATTTCATAATAAGTATGAAAGCGTAAGGATTGTGGTTCATTTTGCCATCACAATTTACAAACTGTTGCTGCGTTTTCTCTGCCCATGTTCTCAGCAGCTCTCTCCATGACCAGCATACAATGACACAACCACCTCATCTTGAGAACATGTAACAGCTGAAACACTGAGGTTCAGAGGGCGCGTGTCGGACAGAACAATGAGGATAAAGTGGGGTTGGACACTGGACAGGTCAGCAGAACACACTCACACCAGTGACTCAATACAGACAGATATTTGTACAAGGAGCAGCAGTCTGGCAAAGTGGTTTTGACAGATAGCATAAAATTACAGATACCGTCTAACTCTTGCCCACAGTTTGTTTGGACAGAAATACAGGGTCATCCATTTAGAAAGGATCTTGGTAGTCAAGGGAGAATATTAGAAAAAGTCATTTTAAAAATGGGTAGCTTAAATTTTGTGCAACGGCATATTGAGTTACTATTTAAATTATGGTTTACATAATTTATTTTCCCAGTAAATTTTGTATTAAACAATCAAACAAAACAATGTTAAGGGCTTTAAAAAAAATGTTTTCAAAGTTACTGGGAGAAATGGACATGTTTGAAAGTGAAGACAATTAAATAGTCTATAATTTTAGTGGTTTTTATATATATATATATATATGTATGTGTGTGTGCGTGTGTGTGTGTGTGTACCTGGTATTTATCACGTTATGGGG
>NW_015621232.1:0-1955 GCF_001515605.1 Sinocyclocheilus anshuiensis
GGACGATGGCCATCCCTCCAAACTGTTGCACTCTGACCGCCCCCCTCAAACAGCAATGCATATATATACATGACTTCCCCTATTATATCTTAAGCATTCATTACAGACGTACCTCAACAGTTGCAACAGAAAGCACAACGCCTCCCCTTTGTCCCCCTCAGCCCTGAATAAGTGACTTGATCTCTGTCTTTTTACTCACCAATAATGGGCTGAGTGTCAGTTTGCATACTGCATGGGAATTGTAAAGAATGGAAAGAGAGAACAAAGGAAAGGAAGATCAAGAAACATCGGTGCATGTATAAAAGGAGTTTTCACAAAACTTCTGCTGTTCATTTTCTTCGTTTAGATGAAGAGGCAATGTACATTCTCCACCACAAGTCTTTCTGGGTCATTTATCTTCCAATGTGTATGTTTCAACAAGTTTTCTTCAGTAACTACTTTTCCACTCACACTCTAAAACTCCTCAATATAGCATCAGAGTTTTAATATGTAATTTAACACACTGTATAAACACAGTTTTTTCAGTGTAAATTATAAGATGACTTGTTTGTTTTCACTTCCATAAATTGTACATTTAACAGTATTTTACTGTCAAAAAAAACAAATCTAAATCTATTACAGTTTTACCATAAGGGAATTTACCATTGACCAATGAATAGGATTTTACTACATTTTTATAATCTTTTACAATTAAAATTACATTTTGTTTTTCACAGTGCATGTAAGCTCTTAATAGCTTTTAGCAATTTAATGCTTAATGGTCCCTTAATCTCTCTCACACATTTTTAACAATGATGATTAAACCATTAGTGATGTGGTCTGTATAACCATTCAAAGCAAATTCATATCAATTATGTCACATTATTAGGAGCCATTCTCTGCACGAATCCAGTCACTTGGATTCAGCTGATACCCCTAAACACCCCTATTAAGGTGAAACATGAAGTTTTTTCATAACTTGTCTACATTTGTTAAATACATTTAAATGATATTTGATTTAATTTCCCTATATGATCATGTTGCATGTTTAAATAGCAAATTTGCATATTTATCCTATGCAAACTTATTTTTCTCTTAATTAATTGGTGTTCAATGGATCATGTACATGTAATGTGATCACCTCAGTGTAAACGTACTTAATACTGATATTTACACCACTTGTACAAGTCTTTTAAATGTATTTCTTTATTATGGCCTGTTCTGTTTCATAATAGCATAGATTACTTTTTTCAGGTCTAATACACACACAGAAAATAAGAAATCTAAGATCTTCCTAGAATGAAACAATAGTCTAATCCTGCTCTGTTAATCTGAGAATAAAAGACCTCAGAGCATGCAAAATAACATTAGATGTACTGTAACGGAATTAGTATTGTTCCTTATTATCAGAGTGTTTTTTTCAAGCAGCATCGCAGGAAATTCCCTGAAAATCCTATTGAACACACATTTTAATTTAATTTTTGTATCTTAATCGTGTAGAAGGCAGCGTAAATAATCCAATGGGATTAGGCCATGTTTTTTTTTTCTTTTTCAAATACTTTCATTTTAGGCACTTGAGAAACCATCTAACACTGTTGCTCTCTATGTAACAGAATGAGATGATTGACACAAGCAATTGCAACCAAACTGTACCACAAATCTGAACATCAGAAACAGACATCCTGGTATAGTCACATTTTAACATACTGTGTATATGTCCCGCGTGGACTACATATACAATAACTATAGAGGATAAATTGAAGAAATTAGACATTTCTTGCTGTCCAGATGTTCTTGTAATCCAACTGAAGATTTAAGAGATGTAATAGGAGTCATCGATTAACAATTATTCTAATATACTTATTGTGAATAAAATCCTGCTCTAAATCCTAATAATCCTGCTTATTGTAACGGAGAGTCAGAGGCGTGCGGATCCATCTGCAGCTTTTATTAGAACCAAAGGCAGAGTTAAACAG
>NW_015621233.1:0-1955 GCF_001515605.1 Sinocyclocheilus anshuiensis
CAATCTCACAAACAGAGAGATTGAGGATGAAGAACTCTGATGCAATTCCAGTTCCTGTGACGATGAGCCAGATCACATAGGAGTGTGTAAGAAGACCAAACAGGAAATTAAAGGTGAACACACACATTTCCAGACAGAATATTAGATCAATGGAAGGAGTTGTGGAGTTGGTGTATGAGTCAGGTGTGGTTGAGTTCATTTTCACCTCGCTTGTCTGGGTCACAAAAGCTCACAAAATATAGGAACTGTGATCTAGGAATAGAGGCAATTTAGGTTTCAAAGTAAATTATTCTTTTTAACTTAAAATACATCTCCCATACAGTTTCTACCTTCTTCAACAAGTTCAGCTGCTGCCTTAAATTTTTTAAGTATAATCAAATTTTTATAGTGTGCCTTTCACCCTTTAATATGACTAATAACCACACTGTGACATACCATTCAGCAAAAACAAAAAGAAAATGAATGCGATTTGAAAGAGAGGTTTGTCACCTGAAGAGTGAATGTCCAGTTGCTCTGGATAAAGCTGTGCTGTTTTCTGGCTTCACAGCTGCCACAAGAATATATATGACTTCTACAAGCAATACACATGCAAATATTCATTGGAAAAAAATGAGATTCAAAAAGACAGTCTAGTTATGTGGAAAATGTATAATTGATAGCTCATGGAGTACAATGATTTCAGCTTATGGGATATGATGCTTTTTTAAGGACTGGTTGGAAACATATGTTGTAGGACACTATTCTCTATAAATATTTATTGATTGTATTTTAATGTATCTAACATTTTTAGCTAATTTATTTATGGCCTTAATGTATAAGCCTGTCTTTTTTCCAAGGGGTCACCATATTTGAAGATAATTCACATCAAAAAGTTTTGTGAGTCAATTGTTTAAAGAAATTGTCACATGATGAGTATAAATCTGAAACTTGGCTTGCACAGGTGGCACACACACCATGCAAAATTTACACTTAAAAATGAGGTTTAGAAAGACCCAACATTATTAGAAAATTAGACACAATATTACATGTGCAACATATTCATTCTTTATTAATAATATTTTCCACATTTTTGAATAATTGCACAGGCATAAAATAACACATTATTACAAAAGAGTGACAAAAACGTGCTCGAAGTAGTGCGCATGCGTGGAACAAACGTGCTATTCTTGAGGTGAACAATGTATTGAGCAATCTATTGAGGTGTACAATGTATGACTATGTATAGTATATAGAAAACAATGCATGCTTATTTTATAGAATAGAAAAAGATGGACACTTAATCTTCATTAATCATCTACTGTCTTTACAATAAATGATTAGACAATACAAAATGATAAGAATTTTCAATTCAAATTATGTTGTCACCTAAAAAGTGAATGCCTAGTCTTTCTGGGCATATTTAAATCTGTGTTGTGGTTTTTTTTTTTAAGACCGACTTCACAGCTGTTACTAGGATATATTTGCATGGCTCCATGTCACATAACTCAACTGAGATGCAAATATTTCAAATGATTTACAGATAGCTGTCTGAGTAAACATTTGAAACTTTTGCATAGAAAATGTTCTATTTACATAGAAAATGCATCATGTTAATTAGAGTTGGTTTAAATTTTGAATACATAAGATATTTATATGCATGTAAAATCTTAAATGTAAAACACATGCTAACAATTGTTATTTGTTACATTTCATTCAATAAATATTGACTTGAAATAAAGATAAAAGCTCCATTTAGAGATTAATCTTGAGTGTTTTGATGCAGGCAAATAAAAATAATAAAAAGCAATTAAAAATAATAATAAAATTGTGCTATGGAAATAAATATACTGTGGTTAATCAAATTGAGTGTCTGATGTGACAGATTTAAGAAAACTTGTAAATGCACCGCCAAGCTGAATGAAAAATCTGACTGGTGACACTGTTTGAGATAAATGATAAATGCTTTTATTTTGAAA
>NW_015621234.1:0-1953 GCF_001515605.1 Sinocyclocheilus anshuiensis
TTTTTTATGACTCGTCATCTGCTACATGCAGGCTCTGTACATGTAAGTGCAAATAATTAGGATACATGTAATGGTCTTATGTGAAAACAACAAGGAAATCGTTAAGGGAAAGACTCTCCAACATTTTTTAATCACATACTCGTGTAAGTAAAGTCTTGTTTCAAACCTGTATGACTTTATTTCTATTAAAGAACACATAAGAATATATTTAAATAATGAATGTCACAAACAATAAACGCTAACCTGAATTGTATATTACTTCTCAAACATTTTTTAAAGATGAATTTTGTTTTCTTATTCCAAACTTTCAATCTAAGAACATGCCTTTCTTGTACGTAAAAGGTTACACACCGGTTTGCGGGAGCAGCAGAGTGGCAGCCTTTCTCCCTGATCAAGAGTTACCTTTCCTTCTTATATCCTGAGCAAAGCATTTTTAAACACGAGTGGAATATCAGCACAATATCAACTGACCGGAAACCAATAGACCATAAATCTGAAAGCAAATGGGCGGTGATCAAGAGGGAGAAAAGCACATTAACATGTTCTCCTCAATGCATGCTTAAGCAATATTACTTAATAGACTGAACATTATGATAGTCTAATTCACCTCTATTCACCATAAGACAGTTCAGTTTATAAGCAGTCAGATGAGACCGAACATGACAAAGTTACATGCTGGAAAACATAAGCAGATAAATAGTATGTAGTGGAAAGCACATGTGTCATGTGAGGCAAATGGCACAAATGTGTATTAGAGGTGTAAGTAATGTATACAAACTTGCAGGGCTGCATTTCTCAAAAGCATTGTGAGGTAAGCTGATTGTAGAGACCATTGGTGCCAATGGTTACATGATATACTTAGGCTTACAATGCTTTTGAGAAACACAGCCCAGGTCAATAACAGAAGAAGGTCTGAAAAACAAAACAAAATATGAGAAAACATTAGTATTTATGTCAGCCAGTCGTTCACACCAGTGGGTGAAGTTGTGGTGAATCACCACAACTGAAATGCAAAGAAACATGTCTAAGGAATCACTTGTACTAAAACCACAAATCATCATTAGGATATGATGCACATTGTCTGTACGTGAGAAACTGAGAAGTGAAATAGAACAATATTCCGTAGTTCTTTGAGAGCTGTGTACATGCAAAATGTCCATGCATGCATAGGTTTTATGTGTAAAAATTTAAATGTTGAATTAGATCATAGCTTAGTTCACAACATTTTACAATACATTTTCAGGTCGAGGTACAGACCTGAAGGTCAGTAAAAGTGTAAATGAGTCTGTGTCGAACAGCAAGAGTTTGGACGAATGGCTCGCCAAGGATGTCCAGGACCTGCCAAACTCATCATGTGTGCCAGTCATTTCTTTGACACTGTTGAACTAATGATGGGTGAAAACACATCACTAACCAGCTTACTCAGCTGTCTGGACTGTCACATGTTTCCAAGGAGGGTCTTTCAGCTCTCAAAATTATAAAGCAATGGTCTCTTCTCTAAGCAATCTCATTCACAGAAGGTAATCTGGAAATAGCAAAATAATGCAGAAATACTTGATGAATGTCAGACCCTCTGGATTTCTTGAAAAAGACATTCCAAAAATCATAAAAGAAGAAGAGCTTTTTTCAGTCTACCTTAATATTTTGGACACAGTTTAAGAAGATGATGTTTTTTCAGGCCAGTGTGACACTTCTCAGATATCTGAACAAACATGATCTTAGTGGTCAAATTTAGCATCCAATGCAAGTGTATAATATATAAACTTGAAATGTGCTTCCTCAGAGACGGGGCACCCTGTGACACCCGCGTCTGGAAACTCTGTGTCTGGTTCCTGTTTGAGATGCGAATGTTCTAGGTGACCTACCCCAAGAGGTAGAGGACACCATCACTTCGGCGCAAGCACCGTATACGAGACACGCTTATGCCTTGAAGTGGAACCTGTTCATCGAGTG